>NC_056749.1:358828343-358980570 GCF_019279795.1 Protopterus annectens
TCAGTGAACTACACCAACTTGTCGGTCATTGGTTAAATAGAAAACAACTGTCTATGCAAAAATCACCATCACATAAAACACAAAACTGCTCCAACAAAGGTATTTCCCCAACAACATCTTTCAGAGGATATTGTCTTATTCTTGGACATAGTCGTATTGCCATAGTTATTACTTTTTCATACCATAAATGCAAATATAGCGCATCATCAGGAAAAAAAGGTCATCCTTTAATTTTTAGGCAAACATAATGATGCTGTTCTTGTCATTATTTATTTTCCTTATTTATTTTTTTGTTTGCTTGTTTGTTGACCGGGTAGAGCTCTACTCTGTGTGGTAAATATAAACATAAAAGCTTTTACACGTAACATATACATAAAGCCACTCTACCAAATACATTGCAATTCAATTGGTTTAGATATGTTGGCAGTGTCTGAATCCTGCAAGTGTTATTTTTACGGCTTAAAAATTACAATTTTAGTTTCATTTTTGATGAACAATAAGTTTAGCTTGTACTGAAAATTTTGCAGAAGAATTTCTATTAAAGCAAGATAAGTGTAGGAACAGGTAAAAAAATAGTCATTATTTACATGGTTTACTGGTATTATTTATATTCACAGCAATCTGTGTTTACATCTATTCTCCTTTCACTGAGTACACTATTCAAAATTATAACTATAGAATGCCATTTCCTTCTCTGGTATAATGTCAGAGAGCTCCCCGATAACCTAACCACAATGGACTAGCTACAGTATGCCTTCACTGAATGAGTCATGCTGAGCTCTTGAATAGCTTTTTAATATTTAATTGGACTATCTTTGCAATATTAAAAATATAAACGCATTTTCATTTTCTTTTGATTTGTATTATTGATGACTTTTGTAATTTTCTGAGTACTTTTTTAAAGCCACATTCTGTGAGCAGAGTGTGTGTGTGTGTGTGTGTGTGTGTGTGTGTGTGTGTGTGTGTGTGTGTGTGTGTGTCTGCATGCAAACTTATAGATAGCTATCTGTCAACACATAAACTGCACGCATATTCAGTTGTAGTATCTCAAAGTCACTTATTCTTAATATATTCTATTCTGTGACAGGCCACTTTAGCCACCCAAGTCCTGCTTATATTTTTTGCTATACAGACTCTTCCTGATATTTATACTGTTAGTACGGAACTGTGCACATAAGTGATTAAAACAGAAATGTGCACAGTTGACATCACATTCAAGTCATAAACTGGGATGCAAAGATCAATAGTTGACACAGGTATGTGATGAATTACTTACCAGATAGATAGATTGCAGAAGTGACATACTATTACAGGGCTAGAATACCCGAGACCCACCTTGTAAGTTCTCAGTAGTGCACAGATGAAATACACAGTGCTGAGGTACAAGGCTAAAGTACGTCAAAAATAAGGTATGTTTCAGTACAGAAATCATCTGGTCTAATGCATCGCAAGCACTTCACAGATGAATACATCCAAGTTCAACTGTGTAATTGAATTATAAAGGGAGTGTGCATGTGCATGCGTGTGTGTGTGTGTGTGTATGTATTTATATATATATATATATATATATATATATATATATATATATGTGTATATATAAAACAATAGAAGGCACTATATAAAAATCTATATTGCTTTATATACAGATATAAAGATGACCTGTTTATGTTACTTAGAAGGAAGGATTTAGCATGTGTATCCTCTGTTGTCATGTGGCTACATACCTGAACTGTACAGCCTTGTGATCTAATTGAAGCTGTAACCTCTAAAAGTGGACAAGATATTCCGACTGGGTCACATGTTTGGTTTCATGTGGTCAGATGCTGCCCAACCTGACATGGATGCATGGGCATTGGTCAGTACAAGCTATCTCATGGCAGCAACCATCATTGAGGAGGCTGCTGGGCATGTATAGCAGATGGGTCCAAAATTTTGTTGGTAAAAATGTTATGATCCCATTTTAAGCTTCAGAACCCTACCACTATGTGTTGCTTTAGTCCCCTCATAATGTTAGGTAGAGTTTGTACATCTCATCACTGTGAGCCCATGATCTGTTGAATCTTGTGCATATCCAATAGTAGGTCTTCCATCCATCCCAAATGCTGCAGCAATGTTAGACAACCTAGGGCACTCCCAAACAGACTGCATCTTCAAAAAGCTTTATCCCCATCTGCTATGCTGCATAGTTGGGGTCTGAAATGCAGACATATTTTACAATTATTAATTGTCCAATCCAGTGTTCCACTGCTTAAAGTTACACTATACAGGATCAACTATTTAGCCATGTTGTAAAACTGTCAGTAGGCATATTGTAATAATATACATATGTGTAGCACTGGAACACAGAGTTGCTGTGCTCATGCAACACCTGTTTGCTTGGCTATGGAGACAAATGCTGTTGTTGGACAACATGGGTAGTCATGCAATATAGTACCAGGAATTTGATATGTCTATACACATCCTGTAGCACCTCAGATAGAATTAACATGCAGCGTGCCAGCAACAGTGTCTCATACTTAGACATGACAGCATGTATCCTTCATAGAACTATAATGCATTCTGGCATATACATAGTGTTGAACCTTCTCCATAATGTGAAAGTCACGTACCCTAGTCATAGCTGTATTAAGCTGTTATACATATTATGTTATGCATATTATTGCAGGCACAGACTATAAAAATACCTGACAGCTTGCTCTGTGTGCATGGCAATGCAGATGTGATACATAAGTATAGCACTGCACTCAACATGAGGATTATTATGTCTACAGTACTGACCTAGTGTGATATGTTTTGTAGATATCCTCAGCATCTCAGGCTAACTCTTCTAGAGATCTGAGTACTTATGCCAAAGGTTTTCCTTGGTTCTGGGAATTCGCATGTTCTGGAACAATCGTCGGCCATCGTGTGCCCTCAGGTCAGTGTATGAGTGCCCTTTGTGAAGTGGAATGTTTTAATACTTGATGTAGACCAGTAGTCTACAGTTTCTTCCTTTTGTTGTAAAGTTTGTTTAAGGCAAGGGACCACCAGACTGGCTTCCTTTTTTGGAGGAGAGCATCTTGGTTCTATTTGGGAAGGCGTGATTCATGGCCCATGAGCAACTGTCTCTCTCTTTACCATCCACAAAGGAGTTCTCTGCTCCCACTGTGCCACCATTTTTACAAGTGTGGCACAGTGCATTGGGTAAGGCCATTGTGTGACCCACCTGTTAACCTTACCTTGTGAAACTCACCCAATAAGGTGTAGTCCCAGTAGCTTTGCACACCCTTAGTGATTTATGGTATTCAAATAGTATATGCCTACAGGTGTGACAGGTCCCTGATAGTCACATACCATTGTCCTTCCATGCACTATACGGCAGTATATTCTGTACGTACATATGGAATTAGAGTTATTAGCAGTAAATAAGTCATTTGGTGACAGAAGTTTCATTAAATATTCATGAGCACCTGATACTAATTAATAAGGAAAAATTAATTGTAGGCACAAAACAGCCTAAAATTGCAAAGTACCTTGCAAGGACAAAGGAAAACAGCTCCTGTACTTTACAAAAAAAATCATCAAACCAGGCATGTCCAAGGGTCGGTTTCGGGTGATTTCTCCTGTCAACCGGATGAATCTGGGCATGCTGGGGCAATGCAGCAATTGCCTCATGTACACAGACAACTCTCTCCTCCTACCACCCGACACTACAACTTTTACGAGATGCACTTACATAACCAAACTGGAAGCAAAGCTCTCTCCATCCAAGATTGTGCTAGACAGTCAAGAGGAGAAGGTTAACACCTGCACTACACCTCAAGCAACACATATCCCTTCTAAACCCACACCACCATCACCCACACAACACCAGTGTGCCACCCAGCAACACTTTAGTCATAGGTGACTCTATAGTCAGGCACACTGATGTCCCACTCACCAGGCTGAACAAGGAGAAAATTACAGTCAGCTGCCTGCTGGGTGCCAGGGTCCGCCATATAACATATGAACTCGTCCACAACAAGTACAAATAGGACTCTGTCATTGTCCATGTTGAAGTGAATGACTTGAGACATTCTTCCCTGGGCTACATGAAAAGAGACCTGGAAGAGCTCTCTGATCATGTGGCCCAAGCAGGTATGACCCTAGCCCTGAGTAGCATGCTGCCTTTGCCCAGAATGATACCACAATATAAGGACAAAATTATTGATTTCAACAAATGGCTAAGCTTCTGGTGTCATTCAAAGGGGATCCAGTATTTGTCTGGCTGGGATGACATGACCGACAGGCCAAGATGCTTTGCCAGAGATAGTCTGCACCTAAAGCCCCTGGGATTCAGGTTGCTGGCTAAGGCTCTTGCCACCCCTATAGTGCCTTTTTAGGCAAAGTTCAAAGGACAAAACCACCACCATAACAGGTACAAGCATGCAAATTCTGAAAGTAATGCTACAAGAAAATGCACAATCTCAAGGCACTCCTAAAAATGGAGAACATTGATACCTGTGCAGTAACTGAGACCTGGTTCTAGACTCCGGAGAGCACCCCTGCAATACCAGGCTACAATTCTTACCACACTTTTTGGCCACCAAACCAGGACCGAAACACTAAAGGTGGAGGAATGTCCATAGTCACTAAGGATATTCACATCAATAGGCTAGTTGCCCAACACAATGCATCTGAAATTCTCCAGGTGCAACTAATACTAAGTAAGACTGCAATCCAAATTGTAGCTTGCTACAGATCCCCTACCATACCCCAAGATTCTCACTACACCTTTCTAAACATACTGGAAAATGTACAACCAAACACCATAATACTGGGTGATTTCAACTACCTTGCCATTAACTGGAAAAACTACTCGTGTACCAACACCTTTGCCCAACGGTTCTTGGAATTCATAAATTCCAATGCCCTGGATCAACTAATCCATAGTCCCACCAGGGGCTCCAGTATCTTAGACCTGGTCATTACCAACATGGGAAATCGATGCTCCACACCTATGGTCACCCCCTCATTGGTCAGGTCTGACCATAAGCTAATCACCCTTAACATCCACATCCCACCCACACCCCCAGTAAGGAAACCTCCATAAAAAACTTCTCCAAAGCCAACTTCATGTTACTCAAGTCAGAAGTGGCAAACTTCATGACACCCATGCAGATGGGAACTGAAAATTCGACTGCTGAATCCTACACTAAGGCACTGTACTAGCACATCCACTCATGCATGAATCACGCCTTCCCAAATAGAACCAAGATGCTCTCCTCCAAAAAAGGAAGCCAGTCTGGTGGTCCCTTGCCTTAAACAAACTTTACAACAAAAGGAAGAAACTGTTGAAGAAAAGAGGAAAATCCCAGGATGCAAAAAAACTCCCTTACCAGCCTCAGAAAGAAGCTGAGATCCCTCATAAAATCCTCCAAAGCTAGCTACGAAAATAAAACTGCCAAAGATTCCAAAGACAACCACAAGGCATTCTATAACTATGTCAAGCATCTAAATAGCAATGCTCAGATCTGCTCTGAGTTGCAACTGAATGGCATTAAGTATACTGATCCCAAGGATATTGCCAATATCCCGGCAGATCAATTCAGTACCAACTTCACCCCCAAATGGCCTATCTCAATACTGGAAGATTGCCAAATTCCGGTAATGGCCACATAGGTAAAAAACACATTCTCCAAAGCTACGAATACAGCATCCATGGGACCAGATGACATCCTGGGCTGTGTACTACATGAACTACAAAATGAACTGGCACTTCACCTAAGTGTCATGTTTAATCATAGCCTCACCTCAGGCTTCATGCCCACTGAGTGGTGCACAGCTACAGTTATCCCACTTCACAAGGGGGATCCACCTTGGATCCTGGGAACTACCGCCCCATCAGTCTGATAAGCCTGATCTGCAAGGCCATTGAATGTATTATCATGGAACTTATAAACAAAGACATTGGCAACCTTCAAACACAGGACTCCACCCAGTTTGGGTTTGTGAAGGGCAGATCTTGTCTCCTGAACCTGATTGATTTCTTCGAATCAGTCTCCAGAGCCGTGGACGAGGGTAAGTCAGTCCACACAGCCTATTTGGACCTCACCAAGGCATTTGACACCATCTCCCACTCTGGAATCATAGACTTACTAAGCTGAGCATTAATCTCTACGTCACTTGATGGTTTGCCAACTGGCTTACTGACAGAACCCACAGTGTAAATGTAGCTGACTCCAAATCCAGCTCCAGACAAGTGACAACTGGAGTACCTCAGGGTTCAGTCCTGGGACCGCTCTTGTTTGGCATCTACTTATCTGAAGTACAGGCCCAACACTAAGGGACTCTGGCTAACAAAGTTCGCAGATGACTGCAAACTGGGAGCCATTATTGAATCCCCAAATGCTGTGGATGCTCTACAAAATGGCCTTACAGAAACAGATGCTTGGTGCCAGAGCCATGGGCTCAAGCTCAATGCCAAGAAATGTATAGTTATCCCCTTTTAGAAAAAAACATGTACCCATGAATTACCACATAAGTGGCAGTGCTCTAAACACCGAAAGTGTGATATGAGACTTGGGGACACAGTGGACAGTTGTCTCACCTTCGATAACCACATCACCACAACAGTCAGGAAATCCTTCTATGTGGCACACCTCATCACTAAGGGCTTTTCATCCAGAAAAAAAGAGGTCATTGTCCCACTGTACTCATCCCTCATTAGACCCATTATAGAATACAACACCCCGTTTGGTATGTACCTCTCAGGTCATCTGCAACAACTGGAAATGCTGGAGAGATGCCTCACTAAAAGAATCACAGGCCTAAAGCAGATGTCCTATGCTGACCACCTTAAAAAAACTGCAGCTATACTCTGTCACATATCGTCTCCTCAGAGGCAATCTCTGCTTAACATACAAGGCCATGTCAAACCCAGAGCTGTCGGACATGCTACACTTAAAGAAATCCCAATCCCTCAGAGCCACACGCTCCAGGGATCTAAACCTTTTCATCACAATAAACAAAATATGCTGGAGGGATAGGTTCCTGATCCAGAGACTCCCCAGACTCTGGAATAGACTGCCCATACATGTCAAGCAGAGTGCCTCTTTGGCCCTCTTCAAAAGGAGCCTTGACGATTGGATGGGAGAAAGGAAATTCACCCCGGGGATCACATCAGTCACCCTACTAGACAGGAGTCCAGGGAAGTAAATAATGTGGGAAGAGATAGCCAGGGAAATGTTATGGCTAGGCTTGTATAGGCCCTAAGGCCAATAGCCTAGTACCAATCTATGAACCTATAAACCTCATTTGCATGATGCTCCATGTCCTCTTTGAAGCATAGTTTGTTTTGTTTCATAGCTTTCATATCAATGGTATATCGTATTACTTCCAGTTGATACTGATTGCATGGTTCAGCTGTAGGGATTTGTGTGAGCTATCTTGAATTACATTTCTATGCTTGTATACATTTATGTTGTAATGCTACATAACACAGCTCAGCTGCATGTGCATTTCTGTTTTGCTGTAGTGGCTACTAAGAAAAAAGGTTTAATTTTACCAGCCAGGAATCTCAGGCCCTCCTGGATTTCCCCTAAAGGGATGACTCATTTATAATGGCTGTGGTAGGAATCCTGAAGAGAGGCAGAGACATTGAGTCAAGGTGACAGTGGCTTTGTATGCAGAGGGTGGGCATGATGCATGACTGACTTCTCACCAAATGCTTGTGAAGACTGATAGACATGGCTGAGGTCCAAAAAGAGGCAGCTGCCAGGAATTTCACCCTAGGCCATGAACATACTCACACACTGATTATACTGTTAACAGAATATGAGAAATTGCAACTTGCTTCCATTTCATAAATTTCCTTAATATCAGTTTCTAGGTGATCTTGAAAATGGGATTCTCATGTACTGGTTAAGTCTCGCTACTGTGTTATGTTTATGTACTATATAGCATATTTTATGTTCAGTTCAGAACAGATGATCCATTCTCATGACGGATGCCGATAAGAGAGCATAATAGAATGAGAACAACCATCCAAACATAGAGCACATTCTGCACGATCAGGTCTGTATATCTATTCACATAACATATGTGGGTGTCAGGAAAGTGGATAAAAGTGGATATCCTGACACTGACATGTGGTGTTGTCTTACAGGTCCTGCTGGGGGCACTTCAGCATCTCATCATTGTATCCATGATGTGGATGGCCAGGGCCTGTTATGAGATTGGGATATCCACAGCTGCCACTGACACTGCTGATGCTAAACTGGTGCAGGCAAAGGGCTGACTTTACACAGTGATTTGTGATTACAAACCAGCCATGTATTGGACATAGCTCATCCTCCATAGACCACTGTGGCCCACCAGTAGAGGGTCTCACACATGTAGCTCAGGTTAGAGCACATCATCAGAGACGTCTCTTCCATACTGTACTGTTGCTTCTCTGATGGAGGTGCAGCACATCAACGGATAATGTTGCAGCACTTTTATGGCCTGGTAACAGATCTGCTGTGGTCCACCTACTTTAATGCCATACAAAATCAAGCACTACAGGATAGGGCTGGGGTGGCTGCAGCAACCATTTTAATGCAATGCCATCCATGCATCCCAAAGATAGCACCTTAGAACATATGGCTTATGCAGCTGGTCTGCAGTTGCCAAGTTGCTATATCACATGGAAGATCTTACGATTCTTGTTACTATGTTCTTGGATTTACTGTTTCATCCTGCAGCATGTAAATAGCTTGGGTAGTGATGACACTTGCTCTGAATCCTTGCAGAATATAACAGTATTTCATTCATGACTCTTCAGCTGATATGTTATATGATATCTGTACATATGTTTTCCTATTGCTGTACTATGGTTAATAATGCATATGTATATTTTACAGTTATCTTACCTTCATCTGAAAATCTGTGTGATTAGGCATTTTGTAACCACTGTGCTTGTCACTGGCATGCCAGCAGTGCACATTGAGATAGGTCATGCAGTGGTGGAGGTAGTGTTCCTCCTCTTCATCATCACTATCATGATCTGGCTGTCTCCAGGGTCCTCAGCATCAGTTTTAAGACTAGTAGACATTATGAAGTATGTACTAGAGTGTACCACTGGAGCTCTCCAGAACACAGAAGAAATTCAGGTGCCTGAAGACATATTCTGTGATGTTCTTTCTGCACAGATAGGCACAACTGTAGGTGTCCTGTGAGCAAGTCTGCTGGAATGTATAAGTGTCTTCAGCCATGGATCCAGTGGGTATCTGACATAATAACTATCTATGGTGTAATTCCCCTGACTCAAATACACAATTTATTGCAACGGAGTGCCACATACTGATACTATAATTTTTCCCTGGTTTGCAGGGAGAAGCATCCATGATACAACTTCTGTTGTCACATACCACCAAGCATTTCAATGAGTAGTAAGAACTTCTACTGCTGTAAGCATTTGTTTCTTCTGAATCTGGTTTCTCCATGGTTATATGTGTGCCAACCCACTACACTAAGGATGCTCTGTAAGTAGTATTCTGAATGGAAGCCTGTCATATTTTCGATTACTCATCTTGTGTGACAGGGAACCTGATATACTAGCTGCATGTACCAGTAAGCAATCCAGATACTACTAAATGGTGTAACTAGCATGTTTCCCATGGATAGGATGGTCACAGCAGTTATGATCTTTGATTTAGAAAGGGTATTGGCCTAGGTTTTCTAGTTGTCAATTCCATTCCATGGCACAGCCAGCATTGCTCATACAATGTGTGTTTGTCTGGGTCTATATTACCTTATAGAAAAGCCATAATATCGAACGACTTTTCATCAAATCGGAAAAGTTGAAAGCTGAAAATAGCAAAAGTGCGAATGAGCAAATTCTTTCCCTGGGAAAGAAATCGCTAGCCCTACCACCAACTACACACTAATATAAATATAACAAAGTGGAGGGCTTTGCTCTGCACCCCTCAATGTGGGGGGTGCTGTGCCCCCCTAACCCTGTAACTATATATACCATCTCTGAGATCACATTACAGTGGGAAAAAGGGCAAACTTACAAGGATGGCCAAGCAGTTTCTTTCTCAGGGAAAGAATTCGCTCATTCATGTTTTCGCTATTTTCATCTTTTGAATTTTCCAGTTCGATGAAAAGCCATTCGATATTATGGCTTTTCGAGAAGGTAATAGGAACCCTGTTTGTCCATAAGGAATCTGTTGAACTGCTCCTATTTAGTGAAAACTATGCATGGACCTGATGTGCATTTGGACATCAGGATGCCTCAGCTGCAGTAATGGCTAGCATATGATTAGTTAAATATGGTACATTTTCTATAGCTTTTATCATATTGCAGTGGTATCCACAGTTGTCTCCTCACTGATGTATGCCCTTTTATTCTTCATTGCATGTCATTGTGCACTTTTCTCACACTTCATGAATCACAATGTTTCTGGCCACTGCAGTGGAGGTTTCATTTCCATAATGTTTTCATTCTATTTTGTCAGTGGTGTAACAAGTGGTGTGAAATTTCTCTGTTTTTCCATGAATTTCTTTTGCATTTGGCCATACTGCAGAGTGAATACATTTTTAACACAGCTGTAGACATTGTTTACCTGTTACCCCCCCCCGAGTTTTTTTTAACACAAAGCTGTGATTTTTGTTTATATTACCTTAATTCCTTATTTTACAACACTAAGAAAATATGTCTGTCTACTAGAGAGTTTGTTTTAGAGACATATCAAAACTATATTCCGTGTACTTGTGCAGAATCTGCTTAATTATAATACTTGATTAAAGTCAGCATCCATCTCTTCTACAAGTGTATTCTGATTGGGTACTTGAAATTATAACTAGTTAGTGTTGAGTTTTCAAGATCACATCACAGTTTATGTGAATACTTGGATTTAAACTTGCACATTACAGTTTTCTGGCTCTATATTTGACATTGTCATAAATGAAAAAAGGCCTTCTAGACTGCATTTCCTGTAAATTATAAATATAAATGTCCTTGTCATACAGACAGTAAAAACCAATATTGTAGAGCTCCACCCTTTTTCTATAGCCGACACAGCTGTATAAAATATAAAATGAGAGTAGTAGATGTTGTTACTCTACTAGAAACTGTGAACTGATGGCAAAAGCAATTAACTGAAATTAACTGAATAATTTATACAAGGTATATCTTTTGTCTGTTTATTGAACACTTCACTGCAGATCTGTGGCTTAGGTTAAAAGTTGATTTCTTTCCTAGCAACATCCAACATGATTTACTTAATATTACCTTGGGACTGTTTAACCCAAACTTTGAAATGGCTACATGATTCACTTCACAATCACTGACTCACTTTGTTGGGATATTAAGCATTTACTGCAACATTTTTAAAATACTAAGTTGACAAAATGAACCCATTTTGTCAAACATACACAGATATTACAATGTTATTTGTAGATTTAA
The DNA here is from genome assembly GCF_019279795.1 of Protopterus annectens. Taxonomy (NCBI): domain Eukaryota; kingdom Metazoa; phylum Chordata; order Ceratodontiformes; family Protopteridae; genus Protopterus; species Protopterus annectens. Next base: position 358,839,754 of record NC_056749.1, read on the forward strand.
AAGACATGTATCTTACATGTAAGAATAGAGAGTTCATCCTATTTCACTTTTAAATATAGATTATGAAATGGTTGTCAATGCTGGCAAAGAAACTAAATAATATAATATTTTGGATGATATTATTAACAATGATTAAGCAGGCTTTATATTAAACAAGAGAGTATATGATAATATTATTAGGCTTGACACCTTAATAGATTTTGCTAACAAAAAGAAAAAAAATAACTTTCAGTTATAAGTTCAGATTTGGACAAAGCATTTGATTCTGTAAACTGGAATTATTTGTTTAAAGTTCTTGAATATAATTATTCTGTATAATTTATAAACTTAATCAAGATGTTATATAATAATGTATTCTGTATTTATCAAAATAGGTTCTTTCCTATCTAAATATTTTAGAATTTTAAAGGGTACAAAACAAAGATGTCCACTTTCTCCATTGTTATTTGCTTTATGTATTGAACCATTTACAAATCACATCAGGTCAATTAAAAGGTATTTCAGTTGACAAGAATTACAATTATTTGCAGATGATATATTACTAACTATTGATAATACTGATTCATCATTGCAATATATAATCAATGCCATGGAATGGTTTGAATGTATCTTTATACTGAAATTCAGTCATAACAACCAATATGTTGTTAATTAACAAAGATCTAAAATCAGACCTAAAAAGTATAGTCATTTTAAATGAGATGATGATTGCATTTTATTTATTTATTTATTTATTTATTTAACATTTTTTTTACTGGGAAAGTCCAACTGGACACAGGCCTGGGTAGAAAAGCTCCACATAAGACAACAGAAATTACCAGAGGCAACAATCACATAGTAAATCAAGATTATAGCATACCAATTATATACAATGAGAAAAAAGTTTCCAAGACAGCAGTCATATAGTGCATCAACATTATAGCACAGCCAAATTATAACACTGTGAAAATACAAAGCTTTCTGCATTATATATCCATGGTGCAGCAATTCTATGGTAAGACATTTACAGCAGGAATTAGTTGAGTATCACCCCAAGAAGCAAGAAAATTATAGTGAGAAAGGAGAGAGTATGAAATGCTAAGGGGGATTAGGATAGTTATAGAGTCTAGAGTTAAGCAAGAATGATTTAAGTTTTTTTTTTAAGTGGTGTTTGTCAGTAAGTGATCGTATGTTAGGGGGTAGGATGTTTTAAAGCTTAGGTGTACTTGATGAAATGAGTGGCTGTCCAGCTATGTTACTTACTTTCAGCATATAAAACTTTTATTCAGAACATATAGTATAAGTGCTTTCACACAAACTGTGCTTCATCAGATCCATCTGATGGATCTGATGAAGCACATTTTGTGTGAAAGCACTTGTACTATATGTTCTGAATAAAAGTTTTATATGCTGACAGTCCTGATGGTTACCTGGTTTGTATTTTTTACTGCAGTTACTTTTTTCCTACTGGGTGATCTTTGGCTGATTTGAGTTTTTTTATCTGGACATGTTACTTACTTTGGTAACTGTTAACAGAGCTTTGTTACTTGAATGTAGAGGGTGAGTGATACTATAAGGTTGTATTAATTAAATATTTGGGAGTTACTATAACTTCAAGTAGTAAATAACCAATATTAGTTAGCTATATAGATATGACTAATAAAATTACACAAGTAATTTCTAGTTGGCATAAACTATTCTTCGAAAATGAAAATGTTGGACACCAGAAACCACAAATGGTTCAGTCAGCCAAGAATGAAGAGTTTATTGAGCCACAAACACAAAGAAAATATAAAAAATAAAACACTTAACTTTTTTCATTGCGTTTTTCGTTCTATGTGGAACTTCTTCAGATAAATGCACATATCGTTCCATCACCTCTTATGTATCTCATCAACAATAAAACCAATTAAGCAGTTTTAATTAAGTTAAAGAGGGGGTACCATTTTGGATATAAATCCTTATCATTGTTTCACATATAAATGCTCGTACATAAAATCATTTTCTAAAACAATATATAAAAATGCTGCAACCAGAAATATAAATAAATTATTTATGCACAATAAAAATGTCACTAAATTAAAATAATCTTATATGAGATGGAAGAAGACATAAACACTTGACCCTATTGCACCTACATATTTTTGGGCTCAATTCTAAAAGATGAAGGCATCAGGACAAAAAATAACAACTACTTCCTAATTAATATCAAATACCAATTTTGTTACAATCTTGCAGCTTTTAACTTTAGCGCTGGTGCCAGGGACACATGCTCATTCAGTCCTGGCTTCTTACAAGCTTCTAACACAAGCTCCCAGTACACTTCTCTAAACTCAATTCTGGCTTCCTATTCTAGCCCTGATATCATGGGGAATTTCTTCTAGTACAAACAATACAAATCTGGCTTCCCTACAGTTTCTAGTATGTTTAAATAATGCATTATTGGGGTCCTGTTTCCTGATGACATGTTCATAAATTCTTCTTTTAAGAGCTCTCGCAGTTTTCCACACGTAAAATGCAAAACATTTTTTGTATTCTACTAAATATATTAGTCCTTTACTATCACAATTGCAAAAACATCTACTAGGTATTATTATAGCTTTACTAGGCAGATATATTTTTATCAGTATTTTTAATGTAGGGACATTGTGCAGTGCACATTTGCCACATTTGTAAGTACCATTTCTTTTACTACTCTCAATGGACCTCTGAGGCTTAAATTCCAAAATATTGTTGATGTTTTTTTATCCCTCCTATAACTAAAAATCAAGGGCTGATTAAAAATAATGTCCAAGTCTGAAAACTCTGCAAAAAGTTTTCAATTTGTTTGTATAACTTTTTTAATCAAGGGGCTTAATTATTATAATTAAATGTAAATGCACCGGGGACATTTTTTCTTCTTTATTGTAAATCACTTCTTTATACTGAACTTCTTTATTGGGCCATTTGCCCAAAATCAGTGAAAACCAATCCCTTCTATTTCCTACCACTTCCTTAAGAACTTCATCCACCAATTTCTCAGGATATTTTCTCTCTCTAAACATTTTTTTTAATTTCACACACTCCCTAAAACAATCCTCATCTGTCATCATCCTAGATATTCTCATAAATTGCCCCTTTAGTAGGCTTCACATTTGCTTGTAGGGATGTGCACTCGCAAAATGTAAGTACAAGTTGAAAAAATTAGTCTTTCTGAACATCTTAGATTTAAATTCCTTATTATAATAATCTTTATAAATAGTAACGTCTAGATTATCAATGCTTCCTTGTAAATTTCAAAAACTATGTAGATCTATTAATATATTGTATAAATTCTTCTAGTTCTCTTCAGAATCCATCCAGAAAAAAACATAAGTCATCTAAATATCTCTTATAGAGATGCCACCAGTTTTTATAAGCTGAGTTGTATATATATTTTCTTTCCCATGTAGTTAATACAATGTTGGCATAACTACTGGTGCAACAAGCACCTATTGCCCCCCCTGTATTTGCTTAAAGAACTCACCTTCAAAAATCATGAAATTGTTTCTTAGAACAATTTCAATAAGTTCCACAATGACCCTAGTGTCCCTAGCTGAACATTTTGTGACAGTAATAAAGCCTCCTCAAACCAATCTAAACCTGCATCACGTGGTATGAATGAAAATAGGTCTGTAATATCTACTATTAGAAAAATAATGTTCTCATGAAAAAGATTTTGATATTTTTCAAAAAATCCCAAGATTCTTTCAACAGTCTGTCTTGTTCAATCCATACTTTCTTAATTTTAGCATCTATATATGTAGCTATAGAGTAAGTCTTGGAACAATTGGCCAAGACAATGGGCCTTAATGGGGGGTTATTAAGGTCCTTGTGCACCTTCACTATCCCAAAAATTCCAGGGATGATTGGCTTCTCAACAAACAAATATTTATATAGTTCTCCATTTATCAAGTCATCAAATAACATCTCCCTTAAAAGTCCATATTAGAATACATTATGTTAATTTCATTAATGGATACCCCTACTATACCTTTGTTCATCACTTAAAAGCTGTTCCATTTTGCTACAATATAATATATTATCCAAACTATTTTTCATTATTAAAAATTGGATTATGCTAATAAAAATGATAATATTACTAACAATTTTGTTTTATATTCAGTCTTTAATCATACCCCAAATAATAGTAACAAAAATAAATTCTATGTTACTTAAATTTTTATGGTTCCCTAATAAACATGGGATTTCATTAGAATGGCATATGAAAAGCTAGGAAGATGGTAGTATTAGCTTCCCTAATTTTGATTTGTACTTAAAATTAGTAAATATTGAAATTATGGCTCAATGGTTAAATCGTTCATATGATTCTAAGTGGAAATTAATTCAAGAAAAAAAATTGTTAACTAGTAATAAATTAGTGATTGATCTGCAGGTACAAATTGTTTACATTAAATGCTACTGTATATTAAAAGATTATTGTATGAGCAGTGAAAAATGCTTCTCTATCCCACTGATTATATTTTATCAGCATTTAGAAGATATCTAAATAATAATGTATTCACCATCAGTTTCTAAACCATTTAATTCAACATAACATACTTGCTGAAAGCCAACATGGCTTTAGGCCATTCCACAGTACTACTACTGCCTCTCATCTTTTACTGATACCATAAACAAAAACCGCAATAACAATGTTCTCTCTTCCTCTCTATTTACTGATCTCTCAAAAGCATTTGATATGGTAAACCACTCTCTACTTATAAATATTCTGAAATCACTCTCTCGATAGTATGGCTGTACAATGGTTTACTTCCTACCTCAGCAATAGGCAACAGGCTGTGCTCTGAGAGAATAAACTATCATCCCACCTTTCAGTCTCACTGGGTGTCCCTCAGGGCTCCATTCTAGGCCCTCTCTTATTCTCAATATTTATCAATGATCTCTACCTAGCTGTTCCTCAGGCAACCTGCATACAGTATGCAGATGATTCAACTTTAATCTGTGCAGCTGAATCTTCATCTGAACTACAATCCCTAACTCGGAAAATATTTAACATAGTAGAGACTTGGTTCTTAAAACGTTGCCTCCTCTTGAATCCCAAAAAAAAACAAAGCTCCTTCTCTTTACTCCTACCTGTAAATCCATGCCTTTAGATTTCTCTGTTATTTCTAAAAATGGCACTCTCATATCCCCTGATTGTATCACCAAACTCCTAGGAATTACAATAGACAATTACCTCAGCTTTGATACCCATATTAATAGCACTATAAAAACAGTCAACAGAAAAATGGGCTCCCTATACAGGATCAAATACTTTCTCACTCCAACAGCCAGAGCTACTATTGCCCACTCTCATCTAATCTCAACACTTCTCTATGCCTCACCAATTTACACCAACCTATCCAAGAAGAATCTTCTCAAACTAACTACATTTTACAATAACATTGCCAGATTTGCTACTGGTAATCCCTTTAGAACTCATCACTGTCAGAATCTAAAACAACTAGGATGGCTTGAATTTCAAAATAAACTTCATTTTAACCAACTTACCATTGCTTATAAGATCCTCAACCAGCCTGACAACACTCCTATACTCTCAAACCTCATTACTCTGTATAAAAATCTTAATCTCTTTTGTTCAATATATATTTCTCTGAGGTACAGGCTAAAACGGGAGGACTATGGCTGACCAAATTCTCAGATGACTGCAAACTGGGTGCCATAATCGACTCACCGACTGACACAAGCATCCTCCAAAAGGGACTCCCAGAGATGGATAACTGGTGCCAGAGCCATGGCCTAAAGCTAAATGCCAAAAAGTGCATAGTCATCCCCTTTGGGAAAAGCAAAGTGCCTACAAATTACCACATAGGTGGTAATCCATTGGCATCTGGAAGAAGTAATTAGGGATTTGGGGACCCAAGTAGATAACAATCTCTCCTTTGACAATCACGTTGCCAAAGGGGTTAGGAAGACCTTCTATATAGCACACCTTATTACGAAAGGGTTCACATCTAGATTAAGAGAGGTCATTGTGCCCCTCTACTCATCAGGCCCATAATTGAATACAATGCCCCATTTGGGATGTACCTTACCTGACATCTGCAGCAACTGGAAAGACCCAAAAAGTACCTCACCAAGAGGATCAAGGGACTCAAACAGATGCCCTACGCAATTAGGCTAAAGAAACTCCAACTCTACTCAGTTGCTTACCGCCTACTCAGAGGCGATCTGTGCCTGACGTATGAAGCCATGTCGAACCGAGAATTAATGGACATGCTCCACCTCAGGAAATACAAATCCCTTAGTGCTACATGCTCCAGGGACTTAAACCTCAGCACAGAAATAAATAGGACATGCTGGAGGGACAGATTCATATCCCAGAGTCTCCCTTCACTCTGGAACAAAATCCCAATCCATGTTAGACAGAGCCCCTCAATGACCCTCTTCAAGAGAAATCTTGACGAGTGGATGGGAGATCGTAGGTTTACCTCTGGGATCTCTTCTGTGTCCCTACTAGACAGAGGCACAGTAAACTAATCTTAAAAGGGCTATCTTCTGTGACCCTACTATGCAGAGGCACAGTCAACTAATCTAAAAGGGTGGTAAAAGTCAAACACACTCTGGCTAGGCTTATAAATGCCCTAGGGCAGATAGCCTAGTATCAACCTATGAACCTATAATACCTTACGCTCTGCTAACAAACTTCTACTTAGCATTAGTAAGTCTAACAACATGGCAGGTAACTCTCTTTTCTCAAACACAACTGGGAAATACTGGAACCTTCTACCTAGTGATCTTACTTCACTTCCTTCCCTACCCCACTTCAAACAAAAACTCAAAATATACATTAGAACACACTGGTTATGCCCTTGCACCAACCCTGACTAACCTACTACCTCTGTGACTAAATTTCTCCTAACTCCACTCTGACTTTAATTCAATGCGCTTTACTGCAAACTTTGCAAAAATTTGTAAACCCGCATACAGTTATGATCTACCTCACATGGATATCTTATTCAATATGTTATAAACAGTCTTATGCAACCATTCTCAGGAATTGTAATACCTGAAAAAGTTCAATCTACCTCTTGTGAATATCTTGTTCTATATTATTGTAAATGTTGTTCAGCAACGTACTGTAAAATGTTGGTATCATCTGCTATGTTAACTTGATTGTAACCTTACAAACACTGTTTTGAATTTGTAACCTTATACATATTGGTATAATAGATCTGTCTTGGAGCTTTTCTCCCCGGGCTCTACTGAAAATGAACATATATCCAGTTGGACTAGCCCAGTCAACAAATGTAAAATAAATAAAATAGTTATGAAATAAAAGATATTGCATTCTTATTTCCCACAGCGTTTACTATTGAATGTTTAGCAACTCATAATCTAAGAAAAATGTTTCATTTTAAAGACAGTAGTTTAATATGTTGGTACCAGTTTATAATTGATAATAAAACACATTCAGCTGAGTATTTATTAGCCAGATATAAACAAAAAAATTGCGCCCTTAGTCTCGCTTGTAAAAAATGTCTCAAAAATTTTAGAATTTTTATTTAACATCAATACTAATATAGGTAAGGATAAGTCATATTTATCAAAAATATATAGGATATTAAAAATGTATTGTTCCTTTGTGGAAGTAAATTTTGGGATTACTTTACAAGAGTTAATAATGCAGAGTTTTCTAAGGTGAATAAGACATTATTACTTAAATCAATAAATAAAACATTTTCACTGTACTGGAAGTTATTTACTTGGAAACATCTGCATAGGTCTTTATAACTCCTCATAAGGTTGCAATAATAAACAAAATATTAAATGTTAATTTAATTGCTGGAGATGTGAAAATAATATAGAAGCAGACTGGCTACATATGATACTGGATTGTAAAATAGAACCTCCATTTTGGTAAGAGTTTAAATTTTTTTCACCTGCATTGTGGTCAAATAAATGTCTAATAATAAACTCATTAGTATTGTTTATTGCTCCAATTCCAGAAATTATTCTAAATATGCAAGTTGCTCTTTTATGGTCAGTTTTAACGATTGCAAGGAAAGTTATTACTTTAAATTGGAAATGTAAAAATACCATACTATTATTTGAATTTATAAATTTAGCAACAAGTGTATGCAAGAAAGAATTGTTAACTATTAAGATGAGAACACCTGACATCACACATATGTATATCGCATGAAAAACATTGAGTGATTTGTTTGAAATATACTAATGATATTGTATTAATTCTTATCTATTGTAAGTAGTTTAAATTTGCTGTATTTTAATAATATATTTTTGTTATATTGTGATTGTTGATAAAAACTGAACATTTTTTTTTAAATTCTATTCAATTTTCATGTGGAGAGCATGCTGAATTAGTTGGAATGCAATCAGAATAATTTGAAATTATATTCAAAATGTAGTCTTTCACTGTAAGTATTCACCCACAAAGAAATAAAAATAAAACAAGACTTGCTCTCTCTGTAACCATGAATTCTTGTATTTAAATTTTATTATTCAAATATGTTATAGTGTTAGGGGTAAATGACTATTTTGCAACAGATCACAATAACAGAAGACCACCACAGCTAAAAATCTGTATAGCAATAAAAAGTATTGCTTTTTGAAAGCTGTGCCTATTGCATTATTAATTTTGTTATTAATGATTTGATACAGAGAATTGAAGCAGAGCCAGTAGAAGTGTCACTAACATCTCTTGGCCATATACATTTTACAGCTGCTATATAAAGTCATATAAATGGAAAAAACAAATACATAAAGATGTTATAAGATTTCTAAAGAAAGGTGTAGCAGACAAAGAAGTCTTTATAACTAAAAGAAAGTAAACATACGTGTAGAGCACCCATTCTATAATGGGTTCCCATTAGATGACCGAAGGTGCATTCTATCGAATGCATCTTGGTCGAACTTAAAACAACGAAAAGGCAAAATAATGAAGCGGCTTTTAAGCTAATTCTTTCCCAGGGAAAGAATTTGCTTGGCTGCTTCCATTACTTTGCCGTTTTCGGCACTGTAGTGCGATGTCGGAGTTGCTATATTTAAGTAGTGGGGGTGAGGGGCCCGCCACTTTATGTATTATTTCATTTTTTTTTTTTTTTTGGAACGATTTTTTTCTCTCGGAAAAATAATTGCTGTTCTGAGCTTTCAAGATTGTAAGCTTTTGCTTACATGAGGTCGATTATTCATCATTCACTTTTTCAAAGTGTTCGATGATATAATATAGACCCTCTATAATAAGTCATAAATGTAAGGACACAGTTAAAAGCTACAGTGGGAAACCTATTTGACATAGCAGGAAGTATTTTCTCCAAAAGGATGGAGGATGATTTGAATTTGTTGAGGAGATGGAATAACCCATATCAGTAATGGTGCTAAAGCATGCTTATGTATGTAACAAATGTATGGAAATTATTTTTATAGATTGCACTTCTCAGCCATATTAGAGGGGAAGGAGCTGCAATCTGGTTGCACTACGACTTCATCTTTAGTTGACACAAGCTTGTGTGCTGCTTGTCTCTTTTTAATAACCTGCATTTCTTGACTTTGAGTTTACTGCTTATTAACTTGCCTGGAGTGCAAATGATTTTGATTTATTGGACTGGGATTGATTTGGAGCAGCATACAATTGCTAACTTGTAGCTGTCTTGTAGACTGTTCTTTGTCGAGTCACTTAGGTTCGTGGACTATGCAGAATTTATTCCAATCTTACATTTAGCGTATCATTTGTATATTAAGAAATTTCTGGATTTTGGTTTTGTTTGCTGATTCCTATCTGTTTATTTACAATTCAGTTTCTGGACTAAAAGCCAAGAGGTCACTTATTTTACTAAACTATATGTATTACTGAATAAACCTGATCTTGGAATTGGTATAACAATATGCTGATTAAAGAAGTGTAGACTTTGCATATTTACTTTTTGATTTTTAGCTAGATTATACTGCTCAGGAAGACATAAGACATAATTTAAGACAACTTCTGATACACTATCAAGTCATCACTTTACTTCAGGAGATTGCACACATTTTTCTGCAAGTACATTCACTAACTTCACAATATAAAGATGAGTGAAGAATTGCGTTGAGTACGACTTGAGACAAGGAGATATGTCCTTTATAACTGCAGACATGGTTACTCTCACATAAGTTAAAAAATAAACTTCTATGGTACCAGGGAAGATATTTAATGGTTTCATGCATAGAATCAAAGAATACCTGACTAAATCCCTGTCATTCATGTTAAAATGTTGACAAGTGGGGATGTCTCTAGCCTCTGACAACATGCTGTCAGCTTATAAATGGTGATCCATCAGACTATCCAAATGTTTGACTCCATATTGTAATTCTGAGACCTGTAATTCTAAGTCCTGGAATTATGAAAACAATACTGTAAAACTAAAGGAAAAAACTGAATGCTGACTATCACTGCTCTCCTTTAAAGTTATTTTTTTGCAGGGTGCAAGAGCCCATTCCAGCACCCCCACTTGTGCTGCTTACACTTCGTGTTTGCTGCGCTTGAGAGAGAAGAGAAAACAATGAAACAGTGACAGTCTTGCCTTTCCAGAAATCATACTTGCAGGTCTAAGAATTTAAAAGTGGCACACAATATGTGTAAAATGAAAGAGTCATACTGCAGCTTATCCAAAATGACATGAGGGACCATTTCTCGTTAGATATGGAAAATAATGGCTTTGTTTAAGGTGAGAACTTGCCTAATGGATTTTGTCTTCTTTGAGGAGATAACAGCAGCACATGATGAAGGACTAATTATGTAGATTCCCTATTTTTACTTTCAGTACAATCTCACATAAGGAAAGTACTGGCAGATTAATGGTATTACATTTCTTTTATATATAATTCATAGGGATAAGCACTATCCAAAAAGGGTTGCCAGTGGTATCCCACAGGGCATTGTACTAAGGCCATTTTTCAGATTATTTTTTTCAATCATAAAGGTAAGCATGGGATATGTATTTAGTATGCTGCTGACTGCAAGTTGTGTGACATAATTACTTCAATAACATATGCTAAAATTCTCCATGACGGGGTATAAAAATGTATACAATCCTGCTGCTGTACTAATGACCTCAGTTATAGTGCCAGTAAACGTAGCATCATTAAACTGCGGAAAAAGGACATAACTGACATTTGCAAACTAAGTTGTCAAATCATAAAACTGACACCATCATTAAATATCAAATGGAAATGTTAGATAATTTAAACACTGACTGACTGTGTACCTTTTAAAGTTAGGAAAATATGTACTTTAACTCATCTAATTCTAAAGTACAAGTCTAGTCACCCCAGAGAAGTCAGTGCACCACTTTATAACTCAATGATCCAACTCACTATTGAATCAAGTACTGCAGTTTGGTCCCCTACGAGAACTTGAAAAGTCACAATCATTTTTTACAGACACCTGAACCATCCATAAAGGATTCAGGAACTGCATTAACATGTTCTGCTTCTTAAATATTGCTTAGACCTCACCTTTGAGTGATATATAAGGCAAAGAATGTCTGTTTCATAGACTATTCTTCCAATGCACTGCTTGGGGATTTAATACTTAACATGACAGATACATTAAAGAATATCTTCCAACTCTATGAATCAGATTATACCAATAGTTAGGATAAACCAGTCATTAATAGACTTCACACACACACACACACACACACACACACACACACACACACACACACACACACACACACACATGCATTGTAATACTTATTTCTAAACAAACAAAAAAAGAGTTAGTGTCTTGAAGTGTATGTTGCAATGGGTGGGAATTTTCTCTCAATTTCTTGGCTAGCTACCATATAGGTAATACTTGTTCATTACTGCTGTTTAACAGGAGGTATTCTTAAGGTCTAGAATCAGGAAGTTAGTTTTTCAGTTGAAGGTTCATCTGAGGTACAACTCTTGATGCACTGAGTGTGAGAGCCCATCTGGTGTTAACTTTTGATGTGTGTTTGGTGATCATACGTATTTCCAGAGTTGGAAGGTGGTTCTAGGAAAGTTCTGAAGCCTTATCCTTTCTTTTCTTCAAAATCCAACCTGAACACTAGATGGGATGTGTTAACTGCACACCACAGATGAAAAATAAGTGAAGGTACTGTCCAGTTAACTGGAAGCTAAGCTGACCATTATTTTATTGAACTTAGCAATTTATTGAACAAATCCATGTTTTAATTACATCCCACCTCCAATGTCCCATAGCTCAACATTTTGATGGATAATGTGAATACAGACGGTTGTCCAGAGACTTGCCAGTTTTCAGATCCTTGCAGTATTTCTGCTGCAAATTGGAAACCATACTTATTCACCTATGTCCTCTACAACACTTACTGTGCTCCTGTCATAGTTGCCTGGTAATTCCAATAATGAAGAAGTTCCTATAGAGACCAAAGGTGAGGACTGATCAAAAATTGTTGCAGTTGGGTTAGTTGTGCTTGCCATCATAGATGCCAATCCTAAAACTGTATAACACCTCAAGAAACAAACCAGAGTGGATTATTTGTAGTCCTGTTTGATATTGTTTAAGCACTGTGAGAGAATCTTACAGAAATAGATAAAAAGTTGTTGGATATGCATGGGCTAGGCTACAGATAAACTACCAAATTGACTGTTTAGTAGGAACCACTACAACCACTACAACTACAAAGAATGTGAACTAAGCAGGCAAGGAAATCCCAGCTGTAAGCATGGGCAGTGAACTTGACATATCATATTACCTTTTAACTGTGCATATCAAACAAATTGAATGTCCACAGAGGTTCCTCACTAGAAGAATACAGGGCATAAGTAACATCTTCTGTGCAGACTGTCTCAAGGCTCTAACCCTATATTCTGTGTCCTAAAAGGTTTTTGAGGGGAAATCTATGCCTGGCATACAAGGCATTGTCAGACCCCATTCTGATGAACCTCCTGCATATCTGCAAATTAAACATCATCAGAATTACCCATTCTAAATATTTAAATAGGAACTGCCGGAAAGACAGGCATGTATCATAGAGACTACCCCTTCTCTAGAACAGGCTCCCCCTCAATGTAAAGTAGAGTTCCTCCCTAACACATTTCAAGTGTGACTTGGACAACTGGATGGGGAACAGAAATTTCATCTCTGGTTTGACACCTATACTTCTAATAGACGCAGGCAGTTTGTAAATGGTTAATTTCCCAGGCCTCTGCTTACTCTTACCAAGGGTACCAGAACTTGTTAGAGATTTGGGATGCATGGCTAGGCTTAAAAAGGCCTTTGTGGTTGTTAGCCTGGTGAACACCTATGAACTTATGTAAATAGACATGGAACAAACTGACTAAGTGGACTATGACAAATTTAAGATGGGACATTTGATCAGTATTTGTATAAATCCTGAAATACAGACAATAACGTTTTATAAGAAGATTTTAATGTGGATATGTTTCAAGTGTACAGATACAAGATGCAACTCATATTTGAAAGCTTTGTCTTGATCCTGGTATCTATGGCAAATTGAAATTCCTATACATTTTTCCAGTAAACACAAGACTTGCAAAGTAAGATAACACAATGGGTGTTGCAAAGTTTTATCAAAATAACTGAGAGACTGGTATTTTTTTTTAAAACATTTTTTATTTTGTTTTTCTATTAAACATGAACAATAAAAAAATATTTAAAATATATATACTGAATAAATAACTATTTACACTATATACAATCATCCATGACAAGAATTTGCTTTATCCATGAAAACTTATCAATATTTATCTAATAAATTTTGCAGTTTTTGCCACACTATTCTTTTATGTGTTACATGAGATGTTCTGTAATAAATGGTTTGCATTTCCTTTTTACATACAGATTTTGCTAATGCAATAAACTCAAGATCTTGCTTCTTTTTCCAATTCAATGTAATAATCTTTCTAGCAATCACTAAAATTGACCAGAGTACAGGTACCTGATGTTTATGAATCACACTCTGGGTAGGTACATTAAATAATATCAAAGAACTAGTGATTTGACAGCTACCTGACCATAAAGTTTTTACAAAATGTCTAAAATCACTCCAATAAAGTGTGAGAGTTTTACATTCGATGAACATATGAACCCAATCGGCATCAAGAATTTTGCTACAGCTCCAACATTTATTGTCTTTACTTTTAGTTATGAATTCAATTTTGTGTGAGGTATAAAAACGTCTATGGATACATTTCCAAATATATAATTTCCAGTATAGTGGTGATGGTGTTATTAATTGATTTTAGTAACTGTTTCTTATTTTCATTTGATAAAGGTTCTCCATTAATTTTCATTGAATCATTCCAAAAAACTAGATCAAATGTAAGCAGTTCATCTCGTAAGATTTTATATATAGGTGATATGCTCAGTTTATGTTTACATAAAATGAATAGCTGTAACACCCTTGGTATACCATCAGTTTCTAGGTTTATTAGTACTCAAAATTTACCTTCAATAAATTGCTGTAATGATTGAAGACATAGTCAATTATCTTGGCAAACATTAAATCTGGCTAGAAGGAAGATCATTGATTGAATGTTCTATTTATCTATAAAATGGTGCCAGAATTTTAAGTCATTTTCTGTAAAGTTCAACATTCTATTAATACTGAATGTACAAAATGTGACCAACTGCACAGTAGTTGCCACAGAATCACCAATAAGTGTCCGATTACCTCAGTATTTAAAAAGTAGATGTTTATTCCACAAAAAACGAACTGTATATACTTTTTTTAAGAATAGTAAACGGTTAAGCGCTTTCACCCACAACTTGGTGGGCTTCATCAGAACACTACTGTTATTGCTAGTATGCCTTATATTTAAAAATGGCGCCAAAATACCGGCTTATGTTAAACATTTAGCCTTTTGAATTCTTAAAGCAATACCTACATATAATAGTTCATTATTAGGATCCAGCATTGTCAACAATCAGGTACAAAAGGCTAGTAAGACCATGAATAGCAATAACAATGAGACTGTCCAACATCTGAGATCTTTTATTATTTAGTATAGCCCAATAGCTAGTAAAGTGATTAATATAATAAATAAATATTGGTATTTGATGTCAGAAGACTCTTATTTGCTAGATATAATGGGCACCAAACCAGGAATAGTATTCAAAATGGGACGAAATATCAAAAGTTACTTGGAGCAACATTATGTAGGTGTGAACAATAGAGAAAAGGGAATAACTGCACACACCACAAAATGTGGGACATGCACTCAATGTAGGTACATACTGGAAAAAGAACAATTGATTATACATAATGGATTTAGGCCAGCAGTTAAATTTACAAAAGAAAATTGTAATACAGAAATGGTAGTTTATTTGGCTAAGTGCAATATATGTGCAAGTTATTATCTGGGCAAGACGGAGAGATGCTTGAAGAAACAGATATATGATCATATGTACAACATCAGGAGGAAGGACCCTACTAATGCCCTATACAAAAATGTTGAAAAGAAGGGACACACACATGAATTAAAATTTGCCATTTTAGACACCATCAGAAAGGACTCTAGAGGGGGTGATTATAAGACATTATTAAGATATAAGGAAGTTTGGTGGCAGTTGTACTTGGATGCGACAAACCCACCTGGGCTCAATGACTACATTTCTTGCAAGCCCATATTGGAGATGAAATAATATGATGGAAATGTTTAGACAAATTAAATTATACAATTTATACATGTTTATATGATGTATTATCTATTTACACATATATATTTATTTACCTATGTTATGTTTATTAGAGGTACATTTAACGTTTTGGTTGTTTGAGAGGTTAACAGTGTTATCCTTACTAACAGTGTATCTTTTTTCCATCATCATTATACACTAATAATTTGCACCATGATACAGCATGTTGGCTAGGAACAGTTGGATTTAGTATTTTCATAGACATTATATTAGGGTTATTGTTAGTCATGTTTATGAATTTGTGTCAACTTTTTATAGACACATACTATCAAGTATGTGCATATTTTGTAGTCACATCCATTTTATATATACTTTATATTAGTAGTATGTTTATGTTTTCAATTTTTAATTTTTTTAATTTATTATGTAGGTTGGTAATGCACTTGCATTAACCTCAATTGTGTTTGTTGGGTAGGATGAGTTGTTATATTTTTTCATTTTTTAATACTTCATCATTTTCATTGTTTTGTGTTTGCATTTTAAATATTGTTGAAATGTGGAGATTTAGATTTTGTATAAAATACTTGTAGGCAGTGTACTATGCAGACGTACACATTTATATATTATTTGAGTTGTATTTTAGATCAGACAAATGAGCTTAGATAGTCAGAACTATTATATGTAGGTATTGCTTTAAGAATTCAAAAGGCTAAATGTTTAACATAAGCTGGTATTTTGGCGCCAGTTTTAAATACAAGGCGTACTAGCAATAACAATAGTGTTCTGATGAAGCCCACCAAGTTGTGGGTGAAAGCGCTTAACCATTTACTATTCTTAAAAAAAAGTATATACAGTTCGTTTTTTGTGGAATAAACATCTACTTTTTAAATACTGAGGTGATCGGACACTTATTGGTGAGTCCATTAATCCTGAAGGAATCCAAACAATCTGGAGTGTATGCTATGGGAATATAAGAAAAAGTGTTTGTTTTAAGTTATAATTGTTATCTATTATGTTTTTGAAAATGTAAAATATTTGATTTATAACATATGAGAAGTGACTAAATCTCTTATTATATAGACAAGACTCACGGAGTATCCAGTATATGCTGCTTATTCCGAATGATTCATTAAATTGGGATTCAATGTTTCTAGTGGCAATTATATGGATCTCATGTAGTTGTTTCCAACTAGAGGTGTGTGTGTGTGTGTGTGTGTGTATATATATATGTATGTATATATAGATATAGATATATATATATATATATATATATATAGGTTCACTATAGAATCTCGAAATACTGAAATCCCGAATTTCATATTTCAAAATTCTGTAGCCGAAAGCTTTAAATCCCGAAACCCCAGAAGCGCAAAATTCAAAATCCTGAAGTTCAGAGATTTTGAAATAGCGCTTCTGGTGTTGTGGTGTGTGAATGGATAGGTGTAATTTCAGGTAAGTATATATCTGTAAGTGTATTGGTTAGGGACTTTAGTGTATGTTAGTGTGTGCTGTCGCTATGATGTGTGTGTGCAAGGGGCTGTGAAATGTGTGGGTGTGGGTTACCTAAGTATGTGTGATTTTGTGATCTCGGAGTTAGCACATAAAAGGGGGTGTGGAAGCACAGCCCCCCACATGGGGGGTGAAGGGGGCTTGCCCCCCTGCTTGTCTGTAGTGTAGGATTGTATGTTTGATTGTGGGGGGACATTGTGTGTATGTGTATATGTATGGTGTATTTGTAGTGTAGGTTCAGGATTTTAAATTTTGCAGTTATGTGTTTTCGAGATTTAGAGCTTTCGGCTATAGCATTTTGAAATACTGAAAAATATAAAGAATATATAAGAATAAAAAGGGAAGACATTTGCATCATTTACTAATGCCAAAGCTTTATAGGTCACTAGTAATGAAGCAAGCACATAGTCATGTGTAATGAAGTCACTTGGGGATGGACAAAACTAAGGCAAGGATATTGGAAATATTTTATTGGCTATGAATAATGAAAGATCATATGATTTCTATTCTTCCTGTCCAGAATGGCAAAAGTTCCACCATACCATGACTATGAGAGTCCTTTGATCCTATTGCCCAGCAAAGAGGTACCCTTTGAAGAATGTATTGCTGTCGTCATTCTTAGACATTTTAGTAAAATCTAACAATGGCTAAACGGGATAACTAGTCATAATGGACTATGCTAGCAAATTTCTAGAGGTGGTTCCAATGCACTAATATAATGATATGGTTTTGACTGTATTGACAGGGACCTGGTACCATTATTCACCATCCTGGCTATCTCTAGGTAGACATTTACTGACTAAGGTACTCCCTTATGTCAAGGTGCTGCAATAGTTATGCCAGTGCTTTAAATTCAAATAGTCAAATACATCAGTCTACCATTGGTAAACTGGTGGCCGAAAGGTTTAAGAAAACATTGAAATCCATGTTGAAGAAAGTTGATGCAGATGGCAAGATCTGGAAAAGCTGTTGCCCTACTTACTTTTTGTTAATCAAGCTTCATCTGGGTTTATGTCACTCGAGTCTCTGCATATCAGGTATTCAGGAAGGCTGTTCGACATTGCTTAGGAGTCTTAGGAAGTAGAAAACACACCATTTGAAAGTGTGATAGAACAATGTGCTACCTTGCATGACATTTTAAAGCAGTTAATGACCATAGTAAATTAGCACCAGCCGATAGCCCAGGAAATGCACCAATTAGTTTGTAATAAGAATACCTAACTCAGAGAATCAAGTCCAGGGATTAGGTAATAATCCTAGTATCCTTCAAAGAAAACACATTTATGTTCAAAATAACAAGAGCCATTTCATGTGATGGAAAAAATTAATGCAATTGATTATAAGATTAGACAGAGACTTTACAGATTTCCAGAGTTACAAAAATAAGTACAGGAAATAATCATACCAAGTGTAATAAGAGCATCAATACCATTTCAAAGTTTGAGAGATATGACATGCCTTAAACTGATGAGTTAGTAGAGAGCTTAGGGAAGGCCACATAACATGGCAACTCAAGATGTGAAGGGATACTGGCAAATGTCACTCTCCCATCAATCAAAAAATAGCTTCTGCAAATCATTGTCGTCTGTTTTATCATAGTTTAGCCACTTGTCCTATATGGAGTCCCAGTTGCCTTTTAAAGGCTGATAAATTTAATAGTGAAGCCTCATTTCCAGTAGGCTACTGCATACCTGGATGATGTGGCCATTTATTTGAAGGACTGAGAATCTCACCTACCAGCAGTGTAGGCTGTGTTAGATTCTACAAGGTGAGCATTCCTGACTGACTTTAAGTGGGTATGATTAAAGAGACATACATGGGGTACATTATAGAGCTTATACAAAGAGGGGAAGTAGAATCAGAACTAAAAAAATATAAGTGACAGAAAAACCTGTGCCCTGTACTTAGTCAAGGGAAGGATTTTCTTTGACTACCTGGGTAGTACAGAAAATGTGCGTCTACTTATTTGACTACTTCCAGTTTTTTTGACAGAACTCACAAGAGAGCTCATGTTAAAGCAGACTCTTGAGGCAGATAAAGCACTTATGAACTAAAATGATACTATGTTCTGAAATGCTGTTAAAAATTCTTGTGGAATTTTTATCTTAGAAAATATCAGCACTAGTTATTTTGCCGTGCTCTTTACATTCATTTGCAATAGGGATGCTGCTTCAATAAATGCTAGTGCACAGTTAATAACTACTATTATATTCTGATGAGACTTGCTTGAATCTTCAAGTGGCGCCATAATGTCTAACACTGCATTCAGATAGAGCATCCACAATGGGTACAGATACCAAAAGGTTCTTTAATCATGGGTTATGTTCTGTCATTTGGTGATTTCATCAAGGTGCACAAAATTTTTCTATATCCTTCACAATACCAGGCCAGAAAATCTGGACCAAATTCTGGCATTTGTTGTATCATTTCCTGATGAACACACAAATGGAACCCTATAACAACTTCATCAAACATCATGTAACAATTCTTGGAACTAACAACTATCTCGTTTTCTATTTTCTGTCCTTGCGCACCCTGCAGAGCAAGTAATTTCTTAATTTACAAATAGGGGTGTGTAGTTGGGCTGTTATATTTCTTCAGTTCCCCATCTTCTCCCTCTATGTCCTTTCTAGCTTTACTTACCATGTTGTCTTCCAAGCGAGCCTTCTTAAAATTTAAAAAAGTGTATTTAAAGGTCAACCAAGTCAGCAGCATTTTGTCAGAATTCTAGTATGATATGGAGGCTGTGGCCACTTCCTTTACAAATACAGGAATAAGTTTTTCCTCTTCATCTAGTTCATCCTCTGCCATAGGTAACTGAGAAATATAAGTCTACTCTCAGAAGGGCTATTGGCACTTCTTTCTGCTCTTTAGTATTTTTGTTTCTTTCATTTTTCTTAAGAGTCCTGCTTCTGTTTCTGAAAGGTTCTCTGATTTTTTTTCAGGGAAAATCTTAGGGTTCTGTTCAGGACCCCTTTCTATTTTCATTCATCTGTTTTCTTCCTTTCTTTCTGTGTTTCTTTCTCAGTTAACATATACACTTCCTATTGTGTGTTCTTCAACATTATCACCTTCTTGTAAGGTTTCATATTTCTATTTTTATCTTAATTAATGGAATGCTTTCTTAATACTCAGATCTGATTTATTTCATACCTCCACTCAGACGCAAATATTAGATTATTTTATCACTGTTAGTTTGGTACCTTTAATTTGCTGCCATCACATATTTTTGGTAATGAACCTGGCTAATCTTTTCTACCATAACTTGTATTGCTTTTTAACCTGGGTTAAATCCAGGCAAATAATTATTTCATACGATATGTTATTCACAAAATCTGCAAGGTGTAACATTTTTCCAAAGACCGTCTGTACTTCTGCTTTTTTATAGAGTATCTGTCTTGTCTCCATGATCATATCACTTCACGTTTACAATTAGCTGTGTTGTGCTTGTATGTACACCCTGTGACTTAACTAATGTAGTCATGCTTCGATTAACCCCTACATTTCTTTACCCTCTACCTCTGTATTACATTTCACAGATTTATTAACCACGCGGTGAGAGAAAGCAGATCCCACACTTCTAGGAGATAAAAGTTCAACATTAGCAAATTCCATAGACATACATTTAAATACAATTTATTTGCTAGCATTAGCAGTGTTTACAGGCATTGTATTATTGCCGGTAACTGCAGTATATGCCTCTGCCCTTTTTTTATAGAAGATTTAAAAGAAAGCTGTTTAAATGGTGACACTTTCCTGTTTGCAGGCACACCATCATATTTAGGAGAATGCTTGTTATTATCTCTTGCTCCTACGTCCAATAGTAGATGCCAATATCAGGGACTCCTGAGATTTTCTCACTAAAATAAAATGGTGACCATAAAGATTTATTCTCAGTCATTCCACACCATGAGGGCTTGGAGTGGTTTTATGAATATTTGTGTTTCAACTCCAGTCTAGTGCATAACACCATTTTGACCATACATACATGTATAGAGCTTGTGCTCGAAAACAATTTTATTTGCTTTGAGGGACAGTTTTTTAAACAAAAGCAAGGAGTAGCGATGGGCACCTGTTGTGCCCCCCAGTTTTGCCAACATTGTACTGGCACACTGGGCGGATTTATTTATTTTAAATTCAACTTACAAAGACTCTTGGGCCCTATATGGGTGATACCTTGATGACCTGGTGATTTTTTGGAAGGGTAGTGAAGACTAACTAGATAGGTTCTTCATTTACATTAACCAAACCATTTCCTTCCTTAAATTCACCATGGCCAGAGAAAACGACCAACTGAATTTTCTGGATGTGACAGTTTAAAAAGTCTATGAAAACAAGGCTTTCACTTCTCATTTGTATAGGAAGCCAACATATTCAAACTCACTGTTGCATTTTGATAGCTGGCACCTGGTGCACCAAAAAAGTGCCCTAGTCAAGGACCAGTATTTTAGGTTAGCTAGAATGGTGTCAGGACTGGCTGATTTTTTGGGTGAGTGTGCTAAGTTAAAAAACATGCTAACTGGAAGGAGTTACCCTGGCAATTTTTTTTAGGACATTGCAAATGAGGTGATTAGGAAAAGGGAAATCGGGACTTTTTTTGCTTATTGTCCAACAGGAATGGCCCCACTGGAGCAACCCAAACTGGGAGACAGGATTGTTTCTCAAGAGCTTTTATTCTTCCTTTTAGTGTTGACTTCTATGATATCAGGAACATTATATGTAGATTATGGGACATGTTCACTATTGTTTACATGTACTATAGTTTACAAGAGGGAAGTTGGTTTAAAGGGCCTATTAGAAAGAGACTCTTGTGCACCCACACTGGGTGTTTGCTACAAATGTGGGAGGTGTAAACAGTTTCCAGCCATGTTTCAAGGTGAGGCCATCAAAATCACTGGTTATGGTAGGTACAACCTAGGAAGAGATACTACTGTTACTCAAAGGGGGTGGTGTATGTCACAGTGTGTGACCTATGCAATAGTTTTTCTATTGGTAAGACCAAAAGAGCACTGAGGCAAAGGGTGTATCAACACCTATATGACATCTGGAATAAAAACATAAACTGTGGTTTTTACAAGCATATTTGTGCATGACCCACATATACTTTTAAGTTTGGGGCCATAGACCATATTGATCTTGGAGCAAAAGTGGGACCAGTGGATGAATGGCTAGAATTTAAGGAATTGACATGGCAGATTAAAACTAATGCCTGCCAAGTACCAGGTCTTAATGACAGAATTTCCTTGAGTTCTGTTTTAAAATTAAAGTCGATGTACTTTTTATAGGTTTATCAGTTGGATTTGCTGCAAGAATATCAAGCTTTAATGTTTTTTTATTAACTTTGTATAATGTCTGTTTTAGTGGAAATGATGTAATTAGATTGACCAATGGTTAGGGATGGTGGTGTATATATGTTTGTCATAATCATGTGATTTTATTCTGATGAAGTCTGAAACTTGACAAAAAGCTTTTAAATAAACCTGGATTTTTGCTGGTGGTCTGTTTTGCACGCTTCTTTCATCTAGTTGCTGCATTTGAAGAAATAAAAAGAAAATGGAATGAAGCAAAAGCTGAAAAAATATATAATATAAATGAAATAGATGGATATGAGCATAAAGTCAGATCATACAAAGGAAAGATGGGGGAAATACAAGAACTGAATTTTATAAAAATATAATGGAGTAAAAATTATATCAAGTCATCGGGGTGACTGTAGTAGTGAAAAAAGAGATTTGTGGGAGCCAAAAAAGCATTAGTGATGTGACAAAAGACCAATGATGTCTTATTCTTATGTTCTCCAAACGTTTTTTTATTCCACAATAAATAGCATGGATAATAAGCAGGATTAAAGCTATTATACATAGAAAGTTTAATCAGACTAATTTGATGCTGTATGCCACTAGTTGTCATCCATCTCATACTTTAACTTCCATTCCTTATGGAGAATTACTAAGGATAAAGAGACTATGTAGTGATAAGAATGAATCACAGAAGGAAGCTGAGAAAGCCATAGATATGTTTTTAAGAAGGGGCTATAAACAAGATATAGTGTTAGATAGTTATGTTAAAATCTATGGAAGTTCCAAAGTCACTAGTGGAAATTTATATAATAAAAATTTAGAAAACTGTAAAAATAAAACATCAGTGGATAGTTCATTATTTTTTGTTACTAAATACACCCTTTTTTCAGATAGGTTAAATGAATTATTAAAGTGGTATTAGAAACATATAAGAAAGGAAGTGTCTTCACTTTCACAAATAGAATTTAAAGTTTTCCTTTCAGAGAGGACAGAATTTAAAGGATTTTCTGGTTCATAGCAAATACAGTAAACCAAAAGAAAAAAATTACTAAACGTCTAATAGGATTAGGAACTTTTCCTTCTGGAAAATGTTCGATTTGCCAATTTACAGTGCCAACTTTTGAGAAAATAAATAACGGAGTTTGAAACTCAAGGAAATTTTTCTTGTGCAAGTAGGGGAATTATTTACGCTATAGGATGTTCTTGTAGAAACTAGTATATAGGTGAAACCAAAAGAAGTTTAAATGAAAGAATAAAAGAACATATCAGGGACATCAAGAAAAATAAGGGTACAAGTCCCATAGCATAACATTTTAATAAAGTACATCTAGGCGATACTAAGAACTTAAAAGTAACAGTTTTAGAGCAAGTTTTACAATATTTTGCTAGTGAGGAAATATTAAAACACTTACTTAGGAAAAAAGAATCGATTTTTATTATTAAATATAACACTTTATAACCTAATGATTTAAATAAGGAATGTAACTGGCAAAGCTTTGTTTAAGAATGTTTTAGCTTTAAGAAAAAGTTTTTTTTCATTGATTTTAAGATAATTGGGTGTAATTAATTAATTAATTGGGTAATGCTGTGTATATAAAAGGAGAACTTGAGGAATGAGATTTTTACTCTGTAAAGGCTGGATACGGCTGAGGCGCTAAGAGATTTACATGCTATTTATTGTGGAATAAAAAACGTTTGGAGAATATAAGAATAAGAAATCATTGGTCTTTTGTCATTGTGGTTCCAAGGATATTTTGCAAATGTGGTTCTATATAAGGATTACTGATGTTTTGGAAATGATATAATTTTTGTGGAGATTGTTAAAATAAGTCATGTGAATAGACAGATGAAGTGTGAACAGCAAGCAGAAAGATTATGTACAATGTGAAGTTAAAAAATATATATGTTTATCATTCTTTATTGAAATGTACATGATTACAAATGCATTAACAAAAGAGTAAAATAAGATCTATAGGATTGTTTCTAGAAACCTGATAGAAGCATGGTATTGCATGTAAAATATGATATGTGTAAACTTCAACAAGTATTTAGAGTGTTGTTTATTACTGTATAGAATTCATGGAAACACATATATATGAGCAATTATTGTGAAATAAAATGTGTACTAAAAAGGATAAAAAATTGATTATGCCAAAATGGGCTGAGAATGAATACATATTTATGAATTTATACATTAAGCTAGAAGCTGAAGTTTGATACAACAAAGGCAAATGTGCTACCTGTTGAGCTACTGCTACACACACACACATTATACTACACTCCACTACACACACACACACACACACACACACACACACACACACACACACACACACACACTACACTAGTCTCCACACACATTACACTACACTCTATCCTTTTTCAACCTAATCCTCTAAAAATAGTCCATTAGAACTACAAACAATCTCTAATCGCATTTATAGATTTATCGTTCTCTGCACTACCTACAAAGGTTCTCACATCTAGAAAGGTCTGATATCCTATTTCTCATAATATCAATCACTAAACCTCGTTACCTCAGAACTGTCTAAGACAATTATCACATATTCATTCCACTCTCAATAAGACAATGCTCCTGTCGCAAAAAGACTTGCAAACACAATAACAACCTTTGAGAACATTTTCTCAGTTCTAGGTCTGACACACTGGGAGAGCTTACATCCAAATATCTTGAGCAAGTCTTCAGTTGTGCGATTGTGCAGATACAGTTGTCTCCTCCTGTTTCAACGTCGTCATATCTTAAATGGCCTGGCCTTTGCCTTTTGTTTCCCAGTTTGTCCAGGTAAACTGCATTTGTTTTTATTTGGCAATTAATGTTCTATCTACTAATGAAATCTGGCATAATTGACTGAGTAAAAACCCTATTTGTCTAACTTAGCCTTTTACATATTACTACCTAATTCTCTCTGGGCTAATGCTTTCAAGTAATGCCTGGCTTGCGATGACTAGTAATGTTTTTTATTAACTGAAGATCAGTTGATAGTTCTGTAAATCATATGGTTATTTTCCTTCATTTTTTTATATCTAAACATCATATTGTACGAACACATTTTATTGACCTAAAATGACTAAAAACTGATTCATTGTAAAATGCCTAAAGACTAGTTCATTAATTTTAACTAATTTAGTCATATTTCCCTGATATAATAAATTAACTTGTGTTTGTTGTAACAACTAGATAATCTCTTCTGGAGTGACAACTGTATGTTTTTTACTGTCTTCCCCTTAACCAGCAGCTTAAATGAGTCCTTCAGAATCAGCACAGTGCCAAATACTGAAAATGCTGCGACACACACACATCCTTAAAATTGTTGGGTTAATATAGACTTGACAAGGAGGTGTAGTTAAGTCATCACCCTCACTTTGGTGAGTTGATCTCCTTCTCTTGAAAATTCTTGCGCAATCCGATTTGTGCAGACTGGATAATTTGCTTCTACAAGGGAAGCTTTGCCACCATGGAAAGTCAGTGGGAGGTTTAGAATATGGAAATTCAGTATGTTTAAGAGGCAAAAGCTAGTGCAACAAAAGAACAACTGTCTCTTTTAGAAAATGTATAGTTTGAGATGATGTAAGGGCACATTATTAAATTGGAGGTTACTGAGGGAAAATACAACAATATAAAGTATTGTAGTATAATGAGGAGAAGGAAAGGTGGGATAGAATCGACAGTCTGATATGGCAAACAGCATTAGTATTCAAAGCTGCAAGCATATAAACTATGGAAGAAGAACAGGCAGGGGGAGCTTGCCATTTTAGTCCTTGCGTACATAAGCAGAGGAAGTTTGCCATCATTATCCTTCTGGACATAAGTTGTACTGTCTGTTACAAACCAGAGAGGTAAAAAAAGGGTAATGATAGAAGTGTGCCCTGGTGTATGTCTTTTATGAGCTTATTGGCCCCCAAAGTGTGACATTCATTCAAGGACTTCCCTGCTCAGCCTACTAATGAAGAGTTGCAGAATTTGAATAAGGTTATCCAATCAGTTTTATGCAGTCCATAAAATTTGATAGAGCCAATATGAGCATTTGAATTAGGGAACATTTTTTGATCTGACAGTATTATACCAAATTTTTGTAAGGTGCGTAAATTGGAGTCCATCTCATTTCTCATTTTCCAGGCAGTAGATAAGTAAATGCTGACATGATTAGTAAGACGTATCAATGTAATTTCGTTTTGCTAAAAAAAGGCAAAGCACTCAGCAACAGCCCAGCTACTCTGGGCATCAGCAGTTATCTGAAGAGTTTGGTGTATTACTTGGAAAGATACCTGCCTTAGATCAGGAACTTCATGTACAAAATGGTTGTAAAGGGAAGATGCCTCATCACATCAGGCTATGGTTATACCATTTATAAATCATGAAGTGTCATGCTGCTTCTGCAGGTGCAGCTCTGTTAATACATGTTTCTTACTGCAGTGCTATTAGCACAGCCCTGTTACTTTGGCAGTATTTTATGTCAGTCATAATACTACAGTACAATTGTAGTTGCAGTCATATTACAATTCCAAAACATTTTTGATTAATTAGATGAGACTTTCCTTTGGCAGTCCTTAGTAAGCTGTGGCATATCTGTCCACAGCTGAATGTTGCTTCTTTTTGTTTACTAAGTATTCATAGGTTCATAGCTCTGCCCTAGGGCATTTATAAGCCTAGCCAGAGTGTATTTGGCTTCCGCCTCCCTATTAGATTAGCCTACTGTGCCTCTGTAAAGTAGGTCACAGGAGGTACTCTTTTAAGATTAGTTTACTGTGCGTCTGTCTAGCAGGGACACAGAAGAGATCCCAGGGGTGAATTTGCGATTTCCCATCCACGCGTCCAGATTTCACTTGAAGAAGGTCAGCGAGGGGCTATGTCTAACATGAATTGGGATTCTATTCCAGAGTGAGGGGAGCCTCTGGGAAATGAATCTGTCCCACCAGCATGTCCTATTTATTTTTGTGCTGAGGTTTAGGTCCCTGGAGCGTGTAGCTCTAAGGGACTTGGATTTTTTGAGGTGGAGCATGTCCATTTATTATGGGTTTGACATGGCTTTGTACATCAGGCATAGATCGTCTCTGAGTAGGCGGTAAGCAACTGAGTAGAGCTGGAGTTTCTTTAGTCGCACTGCATAGGACATCTGTTTGTAGCCCATGATCCTCTTGGTGAGGTACTTTTGGGGTCTCGCCAGTTGCTGCAGGTGTCGGGTAAGGTACATCCCAAAAGGGGCATTGTATTCAATTATGGGCTTGAGTGACGAGTAGAGGGGCCACAATGACCTCTCTTGATCTAGATGTGAAGCGAACCCTTTCGTGATAAGGTGGGCTATATAGAAAGTCTTTCTAACCACTTTGGCAACGTGATTATCAAAGGAGAGATTACTATCTACGTTGGTCCCCAAATCTCTAATTACTTCTTCCGTAAGTAATGGATTACCACCTATGTGGTAATTTGTGGGCACCTTGTTTTTCCCAAAGGGGATGACTATGCACTTTTTAACATTTAGCTTGAGGCCGTGGCTCTGGCACCAAGCATCCGTCTCTGCAAGACCCTTTTGGAGGATGCTTGTGTCAGCTGGAGATTCGATTATGGCCCCCAGTTTGCAGTCATCTGTGAACTTTGTCAGCCATAATCCCCCCGTGTTGGCCTGAACCTCAGAGAAGTATATACCGAATGAGAGGTCCCAGAACTGAGCCCTGTGGGATGCCACTTGTAACTGGTTTGGATTCGGACATGGCACCTGCGATTCTGACCATGTGGGTTTTATCTCTGAGCCAGTTTGCAACCCATCTTGTGATATAGGGGTTGATATTTAAGCTGATAAGCTTATTTATGATGCCCAAGTGGGGTATTGTGTCGAAGGCTTTTATGAGGTCCAGGTAGGCTGTGTGGACAACCTTGCCCTCATCTATGGCTTTGGTAACTGTTTCAAAGAAATCAACTAGGTTTAAGAGGCAAGATCTGCCCTTACCAAAGCTGAATTGGGTAGGGTCCAGTGTCTGGAGGCTCCCAATCTCTTTGTTTATGAGTTCCATGATAATATGCTCCATAGCTTTACAGACCAGACTAGTCAGGCTTATGGGGCGATAGTTTCCGGGGTCCGTTGTGGCACCACCTTTGTGGAGTGGGACCACTGTAGCTGTACGCCATTCTTTGGGTACATATCCTGTAGTAAGGCTAAATTTGAACAGTGACTTAATGCGAGGGTTCAGTTCTTGGAGCTTGTGTAAGACACAGCCTTGGACACCATCCGGTCCCAAATATGCTGTTTTTTTTGCTTTTGAGAGGGCAGCTTTCACCTGTGCATCTGTGATGTCAGCTGGTTACATTCAGTTTGGATAGGCATTTGCTCCTTTGGGGGGGAAGGGGGGGAGAAGTTTGCACTGAATCTATCTGCCAGGATGTTGGCTATGTCTGTAGGTTCAGTATATTTTGTACCGTTATGCAACAATTCAGAGCATATCTGGGAGTTTCCACCCATGTTCCTGACATAACTAAAGAAGGCCTTGTGATTATCTTTAGTGTCTAGGGCAATTTTTCTTTCAAAGCTGGCCTTTGATGATTTTATGAGGGATCGAAGTTTCTTGCTAATACAGATCAGAGATGCCTTCTGTTTTTGGGATTTTGCTCTGTCATGTAGAAGCTTCCTCCTTCTGTTGTATAGCTTATTTATGGCCAGGGTCCACCAGACCGGTCTCCTGTTTTTGGAGGAGTGAGTGTTGGTTTTATTTGGGATAGCACAACCCATGCATTCCTGCAGGTGCTCATAGAATGCATTTGTAAAGGATTCTGTGGAATGGGCTGTATTATCCTCTGGCCCAGGGGCTTTGAAGGATTCCACCTCAGTCTTGAGAAGTGCAAAGTCGGCTTTTGAGAAGTTCTTTACAGTGATTTCCTTGGCTGGGGGTGGGGACGGGATATGGATGTCCAGGGAAATTTGTTTATGGTCTGATCTTACCAATGAGGGGTTTACCTCTGGTGTGGAACATAGAGTCCCCATGTTGGTGATGACCAGGTCCAATATGTTGTTCCCTCTTGTGGAAGTGCTGACCAGTTGTTCCATTGTGTTAGAGTTTATAAATTCAAGGAACCGTTGGGCGAGGGTGTTTGGGCTTGAATAGTTTTCCCAGTCAATGCTCGGGTAGTTGAAGTCACCCAATAACATAGTGTTTGGAGAGACCTTCATATTCTCCAGTGTTCTCAGGAATGCCAAGTGTGGTTCCTGTAATAGGGAGGGTGTTCTGTAGCAGGCTACAAACTGAAAGGCAGTTTTGCCCACTGTTAGTTGCACATGGATGGTTTCCAATGCTTCATGCAGTGCCACTAACCTGGAGGTGTAGGTATCTTTGATGAATATAGATACTCCCCCTCCTTTTGTGCTTCAGTCCGAGTTTTGGGGCCAAAACGCATGGTATGAGTTATAGCCTGGTAGTGCTGGGGTGCTCTCAGGAGCCTTGAACCAGGTTTCTGTTACTGCACAGACATCGATTTTCTCCATACTGAGAAGAGCCTCGAGTACGTGCAACTTGAGGTTTAGACTTCTGGCATTGAGTAGCACTACCTTTAGTTTTTTTTATCCTTGGGTTGTCTATGGAGGTGGGTTTGTCCTTTGAGCCTTGCCTAAAAAAGGCACTATGGGGGTGGCAAGAGCCTTGGCCAGTATACAAAAGCCTAAGGGTGACAGGTGCAAGCCGTCCCTAGCGAAGCAATGTGGCTTGTCGAGCATGTCATCCCAGGCTGACAGACACTGGATCCCCTTTGAATGACACCAGTACTTTAGCCAATTGTTGAAACTGATCATTTTGTCTTTATATTGTGGCATCATTCTTGGTGAGGGCAAGATGCTACTCGAGGTCAGGGTCATACCAGCCTGGGCTACATGGTCAGAGAGCTCCTCTATGTCTCTTTTCATGTAGTCCAGGGAGGTATGTCTCAGGTCATTCACAACAGCATGGACAATGATAGAGTCATACTTGTACTTGCTTTGGAGTGACCTGAGTGCTTGCATTATGTGGCAGATCTTGGCACCCGACAGGCACCTTACAGTGACCTTCTCCTTGTTCATTCTGGTGAGTGGGACGTCAGTGTGTCGGACAATAGAGTCCCCTATAACAAGTGTATTTGGTGTGTTGTTTGGCCTTAAGGGCTGTGACTGTGAGGCACACTGATTTTGTGAGATATGTGATTCGTGGGTATTGTTGAGGGGTGGCTGTTGCTTGGATATCTGCTTAGGAGGTCTTTGCTGTTTAGGCAGATTTTTATTTGGAGCCTCCGAGTATGTGTTTGTGTGTTTGTGTTGGGTATGCAGATGCAATAGGTCTGTGTGAGACTGGATTTGTGGTGTAGGTGGTTACCTTTTCCTCCTGACTGACTGTGCCAGTCTTGGGTTGAGAGAGCTCTGCCTCCAGTTTGGCTGTGTAACTGCATCTCTCACATGTATTAGAGTTTGTTGGAAGGAGGATAGGGTTGTCTGCATACATAGGGCAATTGTAACATTGCCTCAAAGTTCCCAGATTCACCAGCTGGACTGGAGAGTAACCTTGAAACTAACCCTTGGACATACCAGATTAGTATAGGGAACTGTTTTTTTACTGATCAGATTAGGGAAGGGAACTGATTTTTCACTTGATCAGGAAGGGCCAATCGGGAGCCTAATACTTATGAGAAGTCAAGGAGGGTGTAGTGCTTAAGTTAGTTAGTGTTTCCTTATAAGAGCTGAGCAAGTGCAGGGCTTTAGAAAGAGAACAAAGTGATTACTTTGAGAATTTGAACAGTTCTAAGGGAAAAAGTGAAGAGCAGACTTTGTGGAGCCTGGAATAGTTTAAACCTGTTTAGGCGGCACTGCCCGACGCTGCTCAGTACGCAAAACCGCACAAAAAGAGAGTTGTAGGGTTTTAAGAGAGAGAGAGATCAAGGAGTTTAGAATTGACCCAAAATGGCCAATAAAACTACAGCTTCTAGGTAGTAACCACTCCTCCAGGGACAGGCAGGCTGTTCAGTGTTAACCACTCCCACTGGTGAACACAGAGACTTCCCTTTAGCCCAAGCAAGCACTGGCCTTCTAGAAACTTCCAAACAGTTCAGAACAGCAAATCTGTAACTGAACTTTCTTAACTTTCAGAAAGTGGGAAAAAAGCAAGATTTTTTTTGTTTTTTTTTCTTCTTTTTGTTGTAGTTTAAAGGTAGCAGAGATACACAAGCAGCAAAATAATCACAACAGTGCAACAAATGACCCCACACTTGAGTGCTATGCCAAAATCAGGTAAAATGCAGTTTTTAGAAAAAAAAAAACGATTTTAAATGAAGTGCAACACAGGAAATGCAGTAAACAGGCTCTAGATGTGTTCCAAGTACTGTTACTGTTACAGATATAAACTTCCGTCCAAGGAAGATGTCTCACCATTTGGGGTACAGAAGATGTCTCACCATTTGGGGTACAAAATGACTAATGCAGGTTGCTAATTTTTTAGCCATTATAGTTAGAGGCTGGAAATGGTTCTTGAATTGGAAAAAAAAATCTCATCATTCACAAGCACAAACTTAAGAAGGCATGCACAATCAGATCCTGTTTGAAAAGACTGTTAAATGTATCTCACATTTCCTGGGTAAAGTATTATTACTGTAGTAAAAAGTAACTGTCATATACCTACATTTATATACTTTGTATTTATGTGTGTGTGTGTGTGTATGTGTGCATGTACCCCTGTGGATCTACTTCACTTGACCTAAAACTCATTTGACTGATACCCAACTGACCAAAATTTAATATGACTGACAACTCATTTGGCTGACTCCCATTTCGCTGATAGCTTACAATGCAGAATTTCAACATACTTAAGCAATAACCAATGCCTGGGTATGGGTAATGCTGGATTTGCCCATGGTTGGCATGGTTTGGTCACAAGGCGAAGCCCGAGTGGCCAAACAAAGACAACCGTGGGCAAATCCAGCATTACCCACATCCAGAAGTGGGTTATTGCTATTATACAATGACATTATTTAAGAAAAAAAAAAACTTGGTTTTCTTAAATAATGGCATTGTATAATGCCTCCTTGCTGCGCTTCCTCAGCTGTCCGTTATTCTGCGGCAGTACATCAGAGCTGTGGGTGGAAGTAACTGAGAAAGCAAGATCTTCGTTGCTTTTTAGAAAGTTTCTTGCTATGTTAAAGGAGTTTAACATAGCGAGACAGCTTAAAAAAAAGCAATGGAACTGTTTTTTTTTTTTTTTTAAAGCTGTCTCGCTATGTTAAACTCCTTTAACATAGCGAGACACTTTCTAAAAAACAATGGAGATCTCATTTTCTCTGTTGCTGTAAGAAAAAAAAAAGACTTATACTAATGGACTTTTTCCATCAGTATAAGTCTGATTTACAACGTGCACGCTGACAAATCAGCGTGCAGGTTTCGGAATATTAATGGGGGGTCATTGTATAATAAATCTTAAACCATAGACCAGCAGACTTAGAACACTAATAACTAATACTTTCCAGAACTTAAAAACTACTTACTTACCCTGTAAGCAGAAATGAGACCATGTACAACCAAACTAGATGGGGGTGCTATGCCCCCCACAGCCCCCAGTGTGGGGGGCTGTGCCTCCCACAACCCCCTAATTATATATACTAACTCCAGGATCGCACTACAGTGGGGAATAGGGCATATATTTTAACTTGCCTTACAGTACTCTACACATTGCCACTACTGCTGAGAATGCACAAAACATTCACCAAATTACTTTAGATGTTTCCCATAAAAAGTTAAGGAGACAAACCCAGATTTAGAAACACTACAACACTAATATATACATGACTTTCAGAGTTCTAACAGTCAGCACTGTATGTCTTAAATGTTGGTGAAATGGGAGTCAGTCAAATGAGTTGTCGGTCAAATGGGTGTCAATCAAATGAGTTTTAGGTCAATTGAAATAGATCCACCCCTATAAATATATATATATATATATATATATATATATATATATATATATATATATATATATGTGTATTTATATATATATTTATATATATATATATATATATTTATATATATATATATTTATGTGTGTGTGTGTGTGTGTGTGTGTGTGTGTGTGTTTATAGGTATATAAATACTACACTTGCTTTTTTTTCCTTTCTTAGAAATAGTGTAAATTGTGTCCAAAACATGTAAGAAATAGAGTAAAAAAGAAGAGCAAGAAAACAGATGAGAAAGAGATAAATATATTAAAATGAAAACAAAAAATTTAATGAGAAAATTTTTTTTTTTTTTTTTTTTTTTTATAAACTAGGCTTGGTCGGTAAAAGTTACAGATATCTATAACCTAAATCATTTCAGCTGCTAGGAACCAGAAAGTCAAAGTATACAGTATGTTTTGTTTATCTAAGTAATTTTCTCCTTAGTTGGTTTACTTGTTCTTTGTCTAGTTCTGTTTCATCTGCTGTAGAATAGTCAACACCCTCTTTGAAGTTTGTATACACTTTGAACAGATACAGACGGCTGTTCTTTTTTTAACAGTACATGGTTATGTTAGATTGAGTTAGAACATGCATAAGGTCATTAAGAGATATGGAGAACAGGACTAGACTAAACACAGAGTCCCGAGGAACATTAATTCTGAGGGTACTACTCTATGAAAGACTATTGTCCATGATAAATTTAAATGTCCTCTCGAATAGATAGCTTTGGACCCATGCCATGGTTGTATCAGCAGACACCAATACCTTGAGTTTTGCTAAAGGTATTAACACTGCCAAGTTTACTTACTGCCTTTAATTTTTATCAGCATTTCTAAAATACTGGCTGTGTTTGGTAGCTCGCTGACATATCTGTGCACTGTTCTTGAGTCACTTTTATTTGGGGCTTTTTTTGCTTACTTTTCCTCTCTTTATTTCCTTTAGTCTTTGCAGCATCTTCTCTTATCTGCTTGCCTACTTGTTGAATATTCTTATTAGCAACTTGCCACTGTTCACTGCATCACTGTACTTTATTTTTAGAATTACTTGCATTACTGCAATTCTAGAAGACACTGGAATGCACAATTTTTCCAACATACTCTTTATTTTCCAAGCACTACACTGTAAGTTTCCTGCAACCCAAAGACGTACTGCCATTACTGAATAAGATCCACTGCAGCTGAGCAAGCTTCAGCAGAAACTAATTTTCCATGTTTCCACCTCTCCTTATCAGCGACAAATAGCTTTGTAAGAAAACTTGACTTTTCTCTGTCTTCACTGTATATTTCCAGCCAAGAGTTTGTGACCTGTCCCCCTCTGTACACACATCCTGAATCAGCCAATGCAATCGGCTATGTGGTCTCATTCTGCTGGTGTGTCAGCAGTCTATAATGTCCTTCCTGATGGAGAAGAATATACTCCTGAAAGAAGCCATTCACTATTGTTTGCGTAAGCTTCAGAACCACACTGTCTAACAAGTATATCTAGGCCGCTCCTATCATTGGCTCTGTGTGTTACAGTCAACAGACTCTTGTTTGATGTCACATCATGGCACTTTATCCAACACACTTGCAACTGTTTGCAGAAATGTTCTTTCTCTGTCTGCAGTCACTTTATTACTACATAGACTTAGTTTCCTTTATTTGTCATATATAGACGTCTGCAGTGATATTAAAGTTACTTACTATGTCTATCCTGTCATTTACTTTTTTACAAAAATCTACACACTAATGCGATGGTTGTCTTCACCAGAACACTGGAATGTTGGGTCTCAACTTGTATGTCATCCTTTACCCAACATGATGGTCCTGTTTGTGCGTGTCCATAGATGGAGATATTGCTTCTTTAATTACTTCCATTTTTTTATTCAGATCCGTATGCTGCTTATAGTTGCCAATTTCTATCTCCGATAATTTCTTATTGTTGAAGATCAGCCTCATCAGGGACTAGGCATCAGTTCGTCTTTGATCCTACTTGGTTCTTCACTTTCTTCTCAGAGTTTCCTACTCCTCTGTGCACTTGTTTAACCAGACTTATGCCCCTGATTTGCTGTTTCCATAACTTTATTATTTTAAAGAGTTGCATTACTAGTCCCATACTCAACTCTTTTTGTATCATTCTAGGATATGGCAAAAATATCTAGCTGTTAAAAGCTCCATACCCAGTTCTCTTTCTGTGTCATCCTAGAACATGGCAAAGATATCTGGTTGTATAAGTTGCAAAAAAAAAGCAAAAAAACAAAAAAAAAGTTAGTGCCTGATTCTTTTATCCTTTTATTTGTTTGCTTAACCAAGAAGGTGGACTAGATGGAGGACCCTGTTCAACAGCAATCTAAGCTATCAGACGAGGCAATACCAGAAAAAAATGGTAACCATTTAGTCCATATAAAATTCCCCTGTGGTATTTGAAGACATATTTGATCATAAACTATTCACTTAATGATATCTGATAAAGCATACAAATTGATACTAACACCAGATGCACTGGTCCAAAACAATGTTTCTGCAGGGAAACAAGCTCCCTGCATCCCCCTTTTGCCCCTGTATTGGTATTAACATAATTCAAACTGAAGATTCTCCAAAACTCTCAGCCAGCATCTTCAACTCAGAATTCATTCCGAAAAATAAAAAAGACCAAACCCAAAAACCCATTATAAAAGCAAAAGCCAAATTCAAAAACTGATTTTAAAAGCAAAACAATCATTTCCCTTCTGTGATTGGCTGAATTACAAAAACAAAACAAAAAAAAATAACAATTAACAATACTACCTGACCAAATTTGTTAAATAATAGTACTGTTAGCAAACTTTTTTTTTCAATGAGGTAATGTGCAGGCTTAGATTATAGGCAGGGACACACACTCACACACACACACACACACACACACACACACACACACACACACACGTAATGCTGAAGCTTTTCTGTATATCTAAAAACGCATACACACACTTAACTTAAGCCAAAGCACATCCTATACAAAATATTTCCTTCAAAATTATCAATTTTATCAAACCTAATTCCCAGTGAAAGCAACATTTGGTATAAACTGCAGCAGTTACGTTTGTTGATGAAAACAATGTTCGACAGACTAAGCCAGGCTAGTATATAAATATATATGTAGTTATGCACATGTATATATTAACTATGTGGCTTCACAACAGTAAAGAAATGAGAAGACAGCATACAGCAATCCCTTTTTCTGTTTCACATACGTATATATACACACACACACACACACACACACACACACACACACACACACACACACACACACACACACACACACACACACACATGCTGTGCCATATACTTAGTACTAACAAAACTCTTTTTTGGCAAAGAATACTAAAACAGAGAAGAATATAATCAGAAGTTAGCACCTGAAAACATTTCTTTCATTGACTCTTCTGCTGAACATAAAAGGAAATTACAACACAATATGATCAAATCATGAGAATGAACAGTGGAAGTACATAGAGAATGTACAACTGACAGTGGAAGTAGATAGAGAATGTACAACTGACAGTGGAAGTACATAGAGAATGTACAACTGAAGATGGATACTGAAACGATTATACCAGCCAAAGAAGAGATCTAAGGCACATGACATTAAATAGCACACAGGAGAGAATTGTAAGAAACCAATTCAAAATGAATTACTTTTACATGAAGCTAGTTAAAAATGAGTTATTGACATTCACAGGTCATGGCAAAAAATGTTTGCTTCATGAAACTGCTAAAAGAACTGTGGAAACTACTATTTATTTTACTGAGAAAAATTGTTTGGTAAAGTATTTGTTGTGAGCTGAATAAATTACTGTTTATCCTTTCATATCAATTTATCTCCCAGTGACTTGCAGGCATGCACACCTCCTTTCCCTGATTCAGTTTTCTAATTTTATTTTCCCTCAGAGACTGTGTCTGCTCATTTGTTTACTTTTCAGCTAAAACATTGTCTAATGCTGAATACCATTAACAGTTAGATTAGTCAATATAGTTGTGTTATTTCAATACAATTGAGCTAGTTGTCCTTTTAAATTATTAAGCTTTCCTGTGTAAACTAATTTTTTTTTCATTGCGCTTTAAAGTTTATTTAAAAAATATACATGGTTTGAAAATGCACACACAGCTTAATATGTTCATGAGAGGACTCATTCTCATTTGTGATTGTTTCCCAACTTTCCTATAAGTAGTCTAGTCCAGATACAGATTTGCTGTATCCAAGACTGTATGTAAGCTTCTGAGCCGCTCAAGCCTCTCTGTGTTGGAGGGAAGCCTTCTAGCTTGTCAGTGGTTTCTGGCCCAGAAATTGTAGTTTATTGGGCATTTGGGCAGTTTTTTTCCATCTTTTCAACTTTCTGGTCTAAATGCCTGTGTTTGCACTTTTTCCACCTTTACTGTAACTAGTCTAGTCCAGATAGAGATTTGCTGTATCCAGGACTGTATGTAAGCTTCTGAGCCCCCCAAGCCTTTGTGTTGAGGGAAGCCTTCTAGCTTATCAGTGGGAGTGGTAAGCACTAGGTAGCCTGTCTACCATAAGAGGAGTGGTTTCTGGCCCAGAAATTGTAGTTTACTGGTCGTTTGAGCATTTTCTTTCCATATCCTTCAACTTTCTGGTTTAAAAACCCGCATTTGCACTTGTTTCTCACCTTTCCTACAAGTAGTCTAGTCCAGATACAGATTTGCTGTATACAAGACTGTTTGTAAGCTTCTGAGAAGTGCCAATATCTGCTCTTCAAATTTTCCCTTAGATCTGCCAGTTCTCTCCTCTCCTGCACTTTTGCTAGCTTATTAGTCTAGCACTTTACCATACCAGACTTTTTGCAGCAATTACTGTAGCACACAAAAGTGCTACCAACACTAAATGTTCTACAAGGAAACAGCTCAAGTACTTATTATTAATGCCAATCCCTCCAGGCATGTCTAAAGGGTCAGTTCCCTGTGCTTTCTCCTGTTAACCAGGGGAATTTGGACATCCTGAGGCAGTGTATCAACTGCGTTATGTTCAGCAAAACCCTCTCATCTTTCCTCCCAACACTCAGACTTGTGAGAGAGGCACTTATATATCCACATTGGAAGCCACGCACTCTCCAGCCTGTAAGCTACGCACTCTCCAGCCAAGACCAGAATAGCTGATCAAGAGGAGAGAAGGTCAACACATGCACCACACCACATGAAATACATAGCCTTCCAGAACACACTCCAGCACTGCCTTCACATAAAAACACAAACCACACACCCACCTTCATGGAGTCTCTCAATGAAAATCTACCCAAACAGCAGAGACCTCCAAGGCAGAAATGCACTCGACCACCACAACACAGCACTAATCATGAGACACATAACTCTCCTAAACAGTGTGCCACTAAACCTAAGACCCTAAGGCAAAACCGCATGCCCAGAACACTAGTCATAGGTGACTCGATAGTGAGGCACATGGATGTCCCATTCACTAGGTTGAATAAGGAGAAATTAACAGTCCGCTGCCTGTCAGGTGCCAGGATCTGCCATACAATGCACGCACTCAGGTCTCTCATCAACAGGTACAATTATGACTCTGTCATTGTCCGTGTGGGTGTGAATGACCTGAGACATACCTCCCTGGACTACATTAAAAGAGAAATGGAGGAACTGTCGGATTATGTAGACCAGACGGGTATGACCTTACCCCTGAGCAGCATCCTACCATCACCCAGAATGATACCACAGTACAAGCAGAAAATGATTGATTTCAACAATTGGCTAAGTTTCTGGTGTCATTCTAAGGGGATCCAGTATCTGTCTGCCTGGGATGACATGAGTGACAGACCATGATGCTTTGCCAGAGATGGCCTGCATCTGTCACACATGGGGTTCCGGATACTGGCTAAGGCTCTTGCCACCCCTATAGCACATTTTTAGGTGGTGTTCCAAAGACCAAATTACCACTGTAAAAGCTACAAACAAATGCAGTCTGAGGGTCATGCTGCTCAATGCTAGAAGTCTAAATCTCAAAATGCACTCGCTCAAAGCACTCTTTAAAATGGAGAACATCGACATTTGTGCTGTAACAGAGTCCTGGTTCATGGCAGCAGAAAGCACTCCTGCCCGACCAGGCTATAACACATTCCATACCTTTCACCCCTGAACTTGGACCGAAGCTCCAAAGGTGGTGGTGGTGGTGGTGTTTCTGTATTCATAAAGGATGCGCACATCTCCAGACTGGTAGCCCAACATACTGCATCAGAGATACTTCAGGTGTAGCTAACATTGGGTAAGACAGTGATTCAGGTTGTAGCCTGTTATAGGTCCCCAACCATGTCCCAAGACACTCACTCCACGTTCCTAAGCACCCTGGAGAATATTAGGGTCCAACCTAACACACACATACTGAGCAACTTCAACTACTCCTCCATTAAGTGGGAAAACTACTCGTGTACTAATGCACTTGCCCAACGTTTTCTGGAATTCATTAATTCCAGTGCTGTGGACCAGATCATTCTTACCCCCACTAGAGGTAGCAACATCCTTGACCTGGTCATTAGTAACATGGGCAGCCATTGATCTACCCCAATAGTCAACTCCTCCCTAGTTAGATCTGACCACAAATTAATCACCTTGGAAATCCACATCCCTGTTCAATCATAGCCTTACCTCAGGCTTTGTGCCCACTGAATGGTGCACAGCAATGGTTATCCCACTCCACAAATGGGGAGCCACCACAGACCTCGGGAGCTACCGCCCCCATTAGCCTGAAGAGCCTGGTCTGCAAGGCTATGGAATGTATCATCATGGAACTTATAAACAATGACATTGGTACTCTCCAAACTCTGGACCCTACCCAGTTCGGGTTTGTAAAAGGCAGATCTTGCCTCCTAAACCTGATAGACTTCTTTGAAGGTGGTCATCAAAGCCATAGATGAGAGTAAGGTGGTTCACACCGTCTATCTAGATCTCGCTAAGGCTTTTGGCACCATCCCCCACTCTGGAATTATAGATAAGCTCATTAAACTAGGTATAAATCCCTATGTCACAAGATGGGTTGCCAACTGTCTCACTGACAGAACCCACACTGTGAAAGTAGCGGACTCTAAATCCAACTTCAGACCAATGACAAGTGGAGTACCACAGGGTTCAGTCGTAGGTCCTCTCCTGTTTGGTATCTACTTCTCTGAAGTACAGGCTAACACAGAAGGTCTTAGGCTAACAAAGTTCACTGATGACTGCAAACTAGCAGCCATAATCAAATCTCAGAACGATGTGGACATCCTACATAAGGGCCTCACTGAGACAGGATGCCTGGTGTCAAAGCCATAGCCTCAAGCTCAGTGCCAAAAAGTGCATTGTCATCCCTTTTGGTAAAAACTCTCTACCCATGAACTACCACATAGGTGGTTGTCTACATAACACCGAAAGTGTGATAAGAGACTTTGGGACACAAGTGGACAGTAGTCTCTCCTTTGATAATCACATCGCCACAGCAGTTAGGAAATCCTGCTACATGGCACACCTCATCACCAAAGATTTCTCATCCAGGAAAAAATAGGTCATTGTTCCCCTCTACTCATCACTCATTAGACCCATTATAGAGTACAACACCCCCTTTTGGTATGTACCTCACAAGACATCTACAACAACTGGAAGGCCACAGAAATACCTCACAAAGAGGATTACTGGCCTCAAACAGATGCCCTATGCAGACAGTCTCAAAAAACTCCAGCTTAACTCTTGTCGCATATTGCCTACTCAGAGGTGATCTCTGCCTAACATACAAAGCTATGTCAAACCCAGAGCTGTTGGACATGCTCCATTTAAAGAAATCCCAATCCCTCCGAGCTACACGCTCTAGAGACCTAAACCTTGTCACCACAATAAACAAAACATGCTGGAGGGATAGATTCCTGTCCCAGAGACTTCCCATACTCTGGAACAAACTGCCTATCTATATCAAACAAAGCTCCTCATTAGCACTCTTCAAGAAGAATCTTGATGATTGGATGGGAGATAGGAACCTCACCCCAGGGATCGCTTCTGTGGCTCTGCCTGACAGGTGCACAGGAAAATAATTTTCTTGGGTGGCAAAAGCCAGGGTACCATTTAGCTAGGTTTATATAGGCCCTAGGGCCAATAGCCTAGTACCTACCTATGAAACTAAGGAGCTGACTCCAAGTCAGACTGCCAACCAGTCATGAGTGGAGTCCCACAGGAATCTGCCCCGGGTCCTCTCTTGTTTGGTATCTACTTCTCAGAAGTTCAGTCCAACATGAAGGGACTCTGGCTGACAAAGTTTGCAGATGATCTCAAGTTGGGAGCCATTATTAACTCCCCAAGTGATGTTGACATACTACAGAAAGGCTTCACTGAGACCAACAACTGGTGTCTCAACCATGGCCTTAAGCTCAATGCCAAAAAATGTGTCATCATTTCCTTTGGGAAAAACCCAGTTCCCATGAACTATCACATCGATGGTAGTCCATTGAACACAGAAGCCGTTATAAGAGATCTGGGAACACAGGTTGACAGCAACCTCTCTTTTGACTGCCACTGTAGTCAGAAAGTCCTTCTGTGTGGCGCATCTCATTACTAAGTATTTTTCATCCAGGAAAAAAGAGGCCATTGTCTCCCTCTACTCTTCCCTCATTAGGCCAGTCATTGAGTACAATGCCCCATTTGGCATGTACCTCACTAGACACCTGCAACAACCTGAGAGGCCACATAAGTACCTCACAAAGAGGATCCTAGGCCTTAAGTACTTGTCCTATATGGACAGACTCAAAAAACGGCAACTATTCTTTCTCTCATATCGCCTACTTAGAAGCGATCTCTGCTTGACTTACAAAGCTATGTCTGACCCAGCTCTGTTAGAAATGCTACTTCTAAAGAAACCCCAATCCATGCACACCACATGCTCCAGAGACCTCACCCTCATTACTGCAATCAACAGAATGTACTGGAGGGACAGGTTCATTAACCAGAGACTGCTCATGCTATGGAACAGACTTCCCATACATGTCAAACAGAGCACCTCACTGGTCCTCTTCAAGAGAAATCTTGATGAGTGGATGGGAAATAGAAAATTGACCCCGGGGATCACTCCAGTGGCTCTACTTGTCAGATGAACTGGAAACTAAGGTCGGGTGTCATGATGCCAGGATAATCCTATGGGCTAGGCTTGTAAAGGCTCCAGGGCCATTAGCCAAGTACACACCTATGAACCTATGAACTTTCAGCAATTGAGAGAAGGCACATTTTTATCCCTTTTGTTTCTTAAATCTCATATTCAGTGAACATGTTGGATAACTGCTCTATTAATGTAGTTCTTTCATCAGTTTCTAAAAACAAATAGCTTTCACTGGTATCTCTAAATGATATCACTCTTACTTTCAGGCATGGTTCATGCTGATCATCGTGTGTCCAGTTTTATTAACATTATTGTCACAGATTACTTCCTGATAGATGTGAAAGAAACACATTTAATAACATAAATTCTTTAGTGGCTGATTTACAAAGAACTACATAATAATGAACCCTACAATTTAATACTTTCATATTAATTGACTGACATTTTCTATAATAAAATAGCTGAAATTACCTGCAATTATTGTATACATCTTTTCTTTTTTACCTTGGATGAATTATATAACTTTTGTCTCCAAAGCATAACTATTTTTGACATAAAATATGTCTTTTGTTTTTATTTGCCCATGCATAAAAAGCAGAAAAATGAGATGAAAGCAATAATAAGATGGTGCTATTATATATCTCATACATTATTATACTGAGTATTCTGCAGTTATTGTTCTACTTTATGCTTAATATATTCAAACTTAATAAGTTATGAAATGTATATCTATAAATAAAGAAGTAAAACAAATGGAAATGCTTTTATATGCAAATACAGCAGAACAGCTTAAACAAAGTGTAGGTTTGGCAAAGACAATTTTTTTACCAACCTACAAATCTGCAAAATACATGGTTAGCTATTTTTTTTTTAGTCAATATGAAAATGTTGCCATTTCCACAGTATCCTTTATGTAAGCTTTAAGTTTCAAGACTTCAAATTCTTGATTTGGAAGACAAAATTTCCAAGTAGAGAAAGTTGATGGTACAGAAATGGAACAAGTTCTTCCATGGTTGTAATTGCAAAAGCTGGCAGAAA
Source organism: Protopterus annectens (assembly GCF_019279795.1). NCBI lineage: Eukaryota > Metazoa > Chordata > Ceratodontiformes > Protopteridae > Protopterus > Protopterus annectens. The sequence continues at coordinate 358,883,279 of NC_056749.1, forward strand.
GCAATACAGAGTGTGATGATTTTATTTGGCCTGCGTGTAACTCCAATGGAGTCAGTGTCTCATCAGGTACCAAACACACCTTTGGTGCTGGAAGATTAAAAGGCTCTAGTTTCTATCCTGAAAACAGGTACTAGGATTCATTTTCCATTACTAACACTGCAGCGGTCAGTGAAGTGGTGCTGCACTTATTGTCACCACACAGCAATAGGTTCTCCAGTTCGATTCTCAGCTGGGGTGCCTTCTGTGTGGAGTTTGCATGTCCTCCCTGTGTTCAAGTAGGTTTCCTCTGGGTGCTCCAGTTTCCTCCCACTTCCAAAGAAATACAGCATGCAGATTGGACACTCTAAATTGGCACCAGGTGTGAATGTGCATGTGATTGCGATGTGCCTGACCCCATGTGCAAGCCATGGGAGGAGGGTTGGGTGCTGGGCTAGCAACTGGACCCCATAAAAACTGTAACCACTACAGAAATGAGTGCTAGAGAGGGATTGTTGCCAGATGTGATAAATAGCATGGATGGAACCGAGAGAGACAAAACAGCGCAATGCATCATAAGGTAGGTGCTGTACAACTGAGTATACAGTGGCTTGGATGACACAATAAACCAACTTCCCATCTGCCTGAGTTGGTGGTAGCTCAGGTGGATGTAAAGGATCCCAAAGCATTTATCAAAAACAAGTAGGGAACATTTATTTATTTAATTACTATTTGGTTACCAGGTAGGTGAACTTGTCTGAAGACCCTTTGTAACCACAACCTAAAAGTATAGAAACAAAACAAACAAAATGAATATTGAGGAAGTATACATTACATAAAAACAAATGCAAAACTGAATGTATTTTAAACCGCCTTGGAACAAAACTATATATGCTTGTAGGTCAGAAGTTGTAATGATGAAGATGGGTTTGATATTAGAGTATTGTTTACATGTGAACAGAATAAGGTTTGGTCTTCTTAGGGTTTATTAGTAATTGAGAGGTACAGAGCCATTATTTTACAGAGATGAAAGATTTCTGTGTTTGAAATTGTAAGTTTTTGCAGATGCTTAGCTGGCTCACCCAGCACCCCATAGCAATGCCCTGTGCCACCCTCTGAACTAGCACCCCACCCACTTGCTCATAGTGAAGAGCACCAAAAAAAAAAAACACGCAGACTGCTCACAGCTGTCTATAGCACATGGCCCTTCCCAAGTATGCCTCTCCCTACCAGTTGTCATTAGAAGAAAGAAAATGCTCCGATAGACTGCTCATGACAGTCTGAAACACTTTCCCTCCTCTGTGTCAAAAACTGCACTAAATGTCTCTCTCTGTACCAGCATTTATCAAATACTTGTAAAGAAAGAATGCAGGAGTGACACTTGGAATGCACCCTCTACCAGGCTGCACCACGGGCACGTGACCCCTTCTCCCCACTCTTGCTACACTACTGTGTTTTCGGTAGTGCAGATGAGTGTAGAATTATTAGCATACTGAATAATGATAGCAAGTTTACTTGCAGTATGTAGGTCATTTATGAAAATATTGAATAGCAAGAGAGCAAGGATAAATGCTTGACTCACCCCCTATGTACTTGGTAGAGAGTCTTATGTATTGAGAAATATTGCAAAGATAGAGTTTACAGCAAAACCAAAGTTTAGAATATTTGAAGTATATACAAAGTATATTTTTTAATTTTAACATTTCAGGAAACAAGCAGGACAATATTTCAGATAACAACTGAGAAAAGCTATCATGGTGGATGTAGCATTTTGTTAGAGTTCAACATTTCATGATAACAGTCTTTCTGGAATTTGTGTGCGTTTTGCTAGCAAATGCTGAGCTTAGCCATTGCTCACTTTCTTTGTGCAAGAAAAAGGATGAGGCCTTTTTGAACTCGGTGAGAAATCCAGGTCCCTTAACTCGGGGGGAAGTCTGTTCCATAATGATAGGCCTTGTCAAGATAAGACATTCTGTAATAGCTGTTGTATAATGGGGATTGCTTAATGTGATGGCTTCCACACGGGTACTTCTTAGGAAGTAAACCTTGTCATGGATGGTGAGTTTCTACCTCAAAGGTATGCAATAGCCACTTTTTAGTATTTTGTGAACAAGAGCACCTGGGAGATAAGTTGACCTTTCAATGACAGGAAGCCATTTTAGATGTTGTAAAAGCTTATAATGGTAATATGTACTAACAGCAAGGAGTGCAAATCTGCTAATTTTATTTTCTGTTATCTGAAGTCTTTGGGAATTATGTGCTAAATGAAAGGTAATCAGAGGAAGACTATATTCTAATTTAATTTTTGGTTAGGGAAATGCAAGCTGAAGGGGAAAGTAAATGAAAGATGCTTTAGCAGAGTTTTAAGTGTTAGTTATTTTGACTATATGATTTGAAAAAATTAGAGAAGGATCACAGTTAAATCCGTAGTGTTTATGTTCATAAACAAGGGAATGATATTAATCTGGATAACAGGGATGTTAATAAGAGGTAGCTGAGGGAGCTCTTCCAGGGTTGTAAATAGCATAAGCTTTTTGTGGTTAATTAGAATGTGATTCTAATTGCTCGGGTTGATAGCTTAGAGAAAGACTATTCTAGTTTGCTCTGGAGATCAGAGGGGCATTTACTGCCTTGTAATGGAAGGATATCATCTGCATACATTATGACAGCAATGGATGGGAGCTCACTTGTAAGATAATTAATAAATAATGAAAACAGAGTGCGACTCAAAAATGAACTTGTGGTACTCTGATGTTTCGGATGCCAAGGGATAAGAAGTTACTGCAGACTTAGAATATTCTATTCAGAAGATAATGCTGGAACCACTTGATTGTGGCCAACATTAAATTTGATCAGTTTCATAAGAAGAATATTGTAGTGAACCATTTTAAATGTCATGGTCATATGTACAAATATACTGTAAAAAATATATATATATTTTTTTAATCCTTTATTTTGCCAAACTCTTCACACATTGACCTTATAACATACATGTGTGTGTATGGATCCCCCTTTAATATTCAAACAGCCATATCATTGAATTTTATTTTCACAAGACAAAGCAAAATACCCAAATGGTGAATTTCTCCTAGGGCAAGTAAACTCTTGCCCAACATGCCCTTTTCTACACTGTAGTGCAATCCTGAAGTTAGTATATATAGTTGGGGGTGTGGGAGGCATAGCCCCTCCCCCACCTGGGTGTGTTTTATTTACTCCAGTGTATATTTCGTTGAAGTTTGGGCAAGTGTTAACTTGCCCAGTGAAAAATTTGCCATTTGGGTATTTTTTCTAAGCATTGTTCACCTCATGAAAATGAAATTTGATGTATTAGAAGTAGATTTGTGTGTGTGTGTGTGTGTGTGTGTGTGTGTGTGTGTGTGTGTGTACACACACACACACATATATATATATATATATATATATATATATATATATATATTTATATGTGTGTGTTTATATATATATATATATATATATATATATATGTAAAAAATATATTGCTGTTTTCGATAATAGTTGGCTTCATTAATGTTTTTCATATATACAAATATCCCAGCAGTGACAACATCATTAATGTTAGAAAAAATGAAATAAGTTGCAGTGAGTAAGGCATTAGTGATACTGAAGGTGTTTCTAAAGCCATGTTTGTTTGATAGCAATCCATGGCTATTAATATATTTCATCTTCAGGGTGGAAGATGATGTAGTTAGCCGACAAGGAAAAAGAAAGGTAGTAAGAGTTCCCACACAATATTCCAGTAACATGTCCATTGTGACAGGAATAATTAAGAAACATTGGCCCATTCTAACACATGATGCTAAGATAAAGGAGATAGTAGGAGAAGACCCTAGCTTCTCTTTTAAGAATAAGAAATCTCTAAAAAGACACCTATGCTATCCTAGAGACGGTAAGATAGAAAAGGAAGGAGAAGCAACATCAATAAAAGGAACTACACCATGCAGAAAATGCAACCAATGTAAATTTATAGACACTAGCAACACTTTTTTGCATACAGATACTGGCAAAATATTTACATTTAACATACAGGCTACTTGCCACACTAAAAATATTGTGTACATAGCTGTATGTGATATCTGTTCGAATTTTTATTTGGGTAAAACTAACAGGGAACTTAGATTCAGGATACGTGAACATCTTCTACAACTTAGAAATCAGAACCTTACAAATGCTTTAGCCAAGCATGTTAAGAACACAGAACCAGGACATGCATTTAGGTTCCAAGCAATAGAAAAGATAGAAGAAAATGAGAGGGGAGACACCACTATTAATACAGAAACATCAGAGACATGCTAGATTATCAAGATAAGGGCTGATAGAGGCTCCGGCCTTAATGAGAGAATTCCTTTAAAACCAATACTTAGAAACAGACCTTTGGCCAAATAGTATAATCAGTTATTTTAGAGTTATTTTTGTATATGGATTTTAATGATTATTTAAGGTTTTGGGGCTAGTATTTATATATACACAGTTCAATATACCTTATGTATTTTTATGAATTAATTCATCAGTTAAGCTTATATATATATATATATATATATATATATATATATATATATATGTAAGAAGTATTAAATTTAGTAAGCAGTGGATGTTTTAGATATAACGAGTATAATTAGATAGCATTGTAAGACACCATTTAAGTAGTTTGAGTTGATTGAGTCACTTATATAAGATGGGCTTGCAAGTTTATATTTTATGTAAAGGTCTGAGGAAGTGGTGTGAGAAGCACTACAAAAGTGCTTACCGACAATAAACGATTGTTTTTATCATAAATTGCATTTCTTCAGCCACAGGTTTGGATTGTTGATATACTTTGTGACAATACTTTTCATTTTTGGAATATCTTACAACTCATTAATACCAACCTTAACCTTAAAGAACTTTGCATATTTCATTATTTGTTTGTACAGGTTTTTCAAAAATTTTGGCAAGTGGGCAGACAATGAGAGTTCTAATATCCTTGACAGTTTTGGGAGAGAGGGTATTTTACCTAGGGGAGTTACAATGGAGCATTTTAAGGCTGGAAACACTATTCTTGTAGGAGAGACATTATATAATTAGTTTAAAGGTTTGGTAATGTTATCTCCTGCTCTCTTTTAGCAAGGTGTAATGTAACTTGATGACTCTGGAGGAGGCTTTTTAAAGATTCTTTAGGTGTGTTATTTCTTTTACTGAGATCTTGAATGACCCTATATATTCAACTAAAGGTTTTAATGTTAGGTGAAAGAAGTTTTGAGAGATCTGTTCAGATATAAATTTTTTTGTAGGCTTGGTAACTAGTACCCTGGCCAAATTTCCCCTAGTCATTATCAATAGCACTATAGGTCTGCCCCTGAAATTTGTAGGAGTAATCCTATAGGAGTAGTCAGCAAAGTGTAAATCAATAACCAAACAAAAACACAAGGTTGCTGTCTAGTGGAAGTAACAGTAGTTCAAGGCAGTAAAACATGGGAGTGCTGTGACGGATCAGTGGCAAACATGATAAAGTGCAACAAAAGTGCAATGGTTTTAGCTAATTACAGTTATTGCTTTTAATTATTGACAAACATTTTACAGCTGCCCAATTTCTTGTCCATGCTATTTCTTGCTTTTCACTTTCTGCAGATTATAGTAACATTTTTAAGGGTACTGTACCACCGTATGTTGGCTTTGTGTACCACTGGATGTTGGCTTTGCGGTCTCGTACCCCAGTTATTAATAATGCTAACACTGTGTTTTATAAATAACTTGTAATAAAGGGAATACCTGTTTTATAGTTGAAAGCAAGTACTGTCTTTTCCTAGATTAATGCCAACTTGGAATTATTATGTTTAATAACAGGGGATAGGGCAGATAGTCACAGGCACCCTTTCCAGATAATTGCATTTTTAGCTAGTACAACTAATGCATATGTCATAATCATAAGATGAGCAATATGTCAGGGGTAAGCGTTGGGTAAAACTTCCTTACAAAACAGCACACACACATGTATGGTAACTTGTGGTTTAAGCAAACCTTGCTTTCATTAACATGATATGTAGGCAAATGTGTTCCTTCTCCCTAAACTGAATTGACTATTGCAGTGACTATATTTAGTAAGATGGTATTGGAGGTGGTGTGGATGAACTGCTTCCCAATCATCTTCTATATACAATACATTGAAAACTTTCCTCAGCACATTACATACAGAGAACTGATAGTTCACACATTATAGATGTAAGCATTCCTCTTAATGTCAAACTACATTGTTATATCTGGGAAGGCACAAACAATAAAGTGCAAGTCAGTCCCATGTAGGACACTTAATTGACCTTTGTCCATGATGGCAACTACTTTGCAAAGTACCCCACTTCAACCTATGCAATACAATTGAAAACACAACAAATGCACTCCCAGTCAGCGAACGTTTGTTTGCCTTCCCCAATACTAGTAATAAAATAAAAGCAGCACACAGGCAATGGAACGATGCAAAGCTGTAAATATCCAGTATCTCTATGAGAGAGAGATCACATAAACTCAATAGTCAGCAAAAACTTTTATTACACAAAATCGGCAAGGGCTTTCACCCTTGTGGGCTTCATCAGACCTTAAAAGACTAACCTAAAAAATACCATTATATATAGGTCACCACTAAAAAAGATGCCAAACCTAATACACAGCCATTAAAACTTTTAAAAAAGCCAGTATCTCACTAAATCAATACTGGTACCTAATAAACAACTCTCAATGAATCCATAACCTACAACACATGCTGCCAAAAATCTCATACATCTGTTAAAATAAACATACAAAAAACAATAAACAATGTGCAAAATTCATATGCATACAAAACATATACATGGCCAGCACTACAAATATAAAACTATTCAATCTATATTGCACACTTCATAATAAATAAAAATATAAAAACATATGATAAATATGTTAATATACAGGTGTGCCAAGCTACTAAATATAGAGATTCTGAGATAGCTGCCAACACATAATATATACACATATATAATGCAGAAAATATTCACAATACAATATATATATGTATATATATATATATATATATATATATATATATATATATGTACAAAAACCTACTCCTCTACTTAGAACCACCTATCATCATTTGCTAACTAAAAAACATACCAATAACATACATTAATACATAAGTAAATATGGTACACACAGATGACTGATGATTATGCATTTATATAAGGCACATTTACTAAGTCTATACAGGGCATCTACTTCAAACCCTTAGATTTCAAAAATGGTTTGAGGGATACTTTGTCAGGATACTGATCTGCCCTTAATCTAATTATCCACCTGGCTTCCTGTGTTTCAGTAAAATTCCTGATGTCCCCACCTCTGAAGAGAAGAGGGAGTCACAACCCCGATAACATTAAACCTAAACCCATGGGTGGAGCCTACTCCCAATATATGCTTAGATAGTGCATTAACACTAGAACCCAACCTAATCTGATACAGGTGCTCACGTTTGCGGTCTTTCAACCTCCTATCTGCCTTCCCTACATAGAAGGCATCACATACTGTGCACCTTGCTAGATAAAGCACATGTTCTGATGCACAATTGGCATGAACATTAAAAGTGTATCTAACACCACACAAAGGATGCTCACATTCATTACTGAACCCTATAAACTGACAGAAATTACACTTTTTGCATGGGTATGTAACCTGCACATTGCTTTCCTCAACTTTAGTATGAGTGTAACACAGTAATCTCTTCAAATTAGGCCTATTCTTATATACGAACATTGCGGTGTCACCCGCGATCTCCTTAATTTTGGGATCTGTTGTAAGTATTTACCAATGTGATCTAATCACATCTTTAACACTTGGGTTATCTGCTTGCAGGTAGCCCTCGGTCGGCCTGGTTAACAAGTCTTGGGTCCTGCATTGGTTGGTGTCACTACTTCCATAACATCAGGTCATCAGGGGTATAAAACATGCAGCCGATGCCATTACGTCAATCTTTCTTGCCATGCAGTGCCCAAAGCAGAAGCAGTTTACAAGTGCCAGTCGACCGACTCCTGAAATTTCATTTTCGAGTTTCAAAACTGAAGTCTTCAACTAAAGCTAAGTACCCCATTGGGAAAACTTTTTCTTGCTCCGATGTCAGTAAAAATTAATAATTGCATTACTTGTGGAAAGCAAATACCTCAAAGATTTTCATTCGTACTGTATTCCTTGCCTAGGCCCTGACCATGACGTACCTTGCCGTCAGTTCTGTGCTTTATTTAATCAATGCACTATCCGTCATCAGTATATTTTTGCCTCCAAATATTTTGGTTCTCGGTTGAATTATCTTGAAATGTCGTCGGTTAGCCTTCCGACTACCGGGATCCCGAAAAAATGCAAAGATAAAGACAGAGACAGGCCGCCGAGGTCCAAAACTGCCGACGACGCTATTCCTAAGCCAGTCGCCAGTTTGCCGGTACTCATTGAGGTGATTTCACAGCCCCTGATACCAGCTACTTCTGATTCGCAGGCCTCTACTGAGACCCATTCAGAGTCCGGTATGCCGCAAGATGCTTCAACTATGGAACCCGTGGATGTCTCTACCTTGGATGGGTCTGGAGCCGCTGTGCAGGCACCAGCGTCTGAGGGTGTATTCAGGCCTACGGACTTGTATATTAAACTGAAGCCTCCTTCCTCACTTAAGCCTAAATCTCGAACCATGCCTAAAAAAACAATACCCAAGCTACATGTTCAAGCCTCTATTCCTAAAAAACAAATGATAAGAATGGCTGAAGATCTAATAACTCTAATCTGGGGTAGCCAGCCCCCCCTCTCCTTCTAAGAGGCCTAGGACTGAAGTTGTTTATGAATCTTCTGACCAGGATTCTGTTTTTTCTGATTCTTCTGATGATCTGGATTTGCCATTATCTACTTATGAGGATTCTGATGCAGAGGACTCCATTCCCTCTGCTCCCCCTCCAGAGGATTTTTCTTTTGGGGAAACCTTGCATATTTTAAGGGAGCATTTTCACTGGGAAAGCCAGGATTTTTCTGATTCAAAAAAGAGGCTTAGGGATTTCTTACTCCTGCCTCAGCATAGGCCTTTAGCTATTCCTTCTGTACTAGACATTGTTCATGATGCTTTTTCGGAATCTAGTTTGACCCCTGATTCTTTGTCTCCTGCTCCCAGAAAGCCTGACAGATACTACAGGGTCCTTGAGTCACACAAGTTCCTTTTTAAAAATCCTATTGTGGTTCCAGAGACTATTTCACATTGCCCAAGGGCATTAAGGCTTCTACTGCTAAAAATCCTACCCCTTCTGATAGAGACTCCTGGGCACTGGATAGATGGGGTAAGAAGGTTTATACTTCTGCACCCTTGGCCATTAGGGCTTTAATTTGCCAGTTTTATGAGTAGGAACCTATCACCTTATCATATGTTAAAGTATCAGAAACATGTTATTGGGTTGCGTAAACAGAAACTGATGTTGATTCCAGACTGTGTGGAAAATAAAGAATTACAGGATTTAATGCAGTCTGCTGAACAAGTTGGAAAACATACTTTGCAATGTGGTTTTCATTCTTTAGAGGCTTCTTCCAGGGCTGCTGTTACTGGGTCTGTGCTCAGAAGGCATGCTTGGCTTAAGGAGCAATCTTTGCCTGATCATGTTAAAGCTAAATTGTTGGATGCTCCCTTAAATCAGGACCGCCTGTTTGGTAACAAGGCTGAGGAAGTTCTTAAAAAGATAGAAGATAAAGCTAAATCTATGCAAACTGCTGAAGATTTCTTACAATTTCAGCCTCCTAGATTTAGTAGGCACTGGCTAAGAGTTGTTCCTTTCCAGCCTCTTCCAGGTCTTCTCAAGCCAAATCCAGAAACAGCAAAAACGCCAGGTTTCAGTCCCAGGGGACACACAGGACTAAGCAGTGGGAGGCCTCCACTTCCAAATCTGGTAGTAATAAGACTCCCCCCTATGGTAAACTGTCTCAATGACTTCCTTTTAAAATTTCCAAGAATGGGGGGAAATATTGCTCTTCATGCAAATAAGTGGGAACTCATTACCCAGGACAAATGGGTTTTAAATATAGTATCCCAGGGATGCAGATTTCACTTCCATACATTGCCAATGCCAAGCGGGTGGCCAGACCTATGCCCAAATCAGTGGGCAGAGGCCCAAAAACAAGTACTCTCTCTTAAGCATAGGGGCTATTCAGTTGGTACCAGAAAAGGAAAAGGGACAAGGTTTCTACTCAAGACTTTTGCTGGTACCCAGAAAAGACAATTCATGGCGTCCTATTCTGGACCTGTCTACTCTAAACACCTTTTTGGAGATTCCAAAATTCAAGATGGTGACTCTTCACCAATTATTTCCTATGCTAGGCAAAGATGCCTGGTTGGCAACACTAGATTTAAAAGAAGCATACCTGCACATCCCAGTCAGGGAATCTTGCAGAAGATACCTACGCTTCAAAGCAGGCTACATGTACTATCCGTTCTCTGCACTGCCCTTTGGCTTATCTACTGCACCCAGGGTATTCACAAAATGCCTAGCTCCAGTTATTGCATTTTGCAGGCAAAGAAATATTCAAATATACCCATCCCTGGATGATTGTCTAATTCAGGCAGAAAGCCATGACATACTTTTGAATCATCTGGCCTTTGTACAAACAGTTCTAACTTGTCTGGGGTACAACATAAATGAAAAGAAATCATACCTGGTACCCTGTCAACAAATTATTTTCCTGGGAGCAAACTTGAATACAACTTTCCAGATGGTTTACCTCACGCCAGAGAAACAAATTCATTTGACAACCTACTTCAAACAAGTGGACGCAAAAACCCTGCTATCTGCAAGACAAATACTGCAAGCCTTGGGGTTCATGACCTCCTGCATTCTTCTAATTCCATATGCAAGACTGCATATGATGAATCTACGGTGGTATCTAAAAAGCCTATGGTGTCAGCATTCTCAGGATCTAGAAGCAATGATTCCTATCATACCTTGCCTACACCTAGAGTTCCTTTGGTGGGCAGGGGCCTGCCACCTAAACAAGGGACTACCTTTCACACCACCCCCTGCCATCCAAACCCTAACAACAGATGCATCAGACTGTGCATGGGGGGCTCACCTGCCAGGGAAGTGTATTCAGGGCAAATGGAACCAAAGTCAAATGCACCTGCACATCAATCAAAAAGAAATGTTAGCTGTACAGAATGCTCTGACAGCCTTCAAGGACCACATTCTTATAGGACAAGTAATGGTAAAGATGGACAACACCACTGTTATGTGGTACATAAACAAGCAGGGGGTTACACATTCTTACCCCCTCTGCAGACTTACCATGGCATTGTGGAACACAGCCTTGAGCTCCCAAGTGCACCTACAAGCTCAATTCCTGCCAGAAAAATTAAATACACTGGCAAGCGGACTAAGCAGAAACCTCATGGACCCACACAAGTGGAAACTGGAACCAAGGATTTTCAACATGTTGACAAGCAAATGGGGGAGATATAGACCTGTTTGCCTATCCCCAGAACTACCAATTGGACAAATTTTGCACAAGGACTCCCCACAAACAAGCCGGGAAAGTGGATGCTCTGTCCTTCAGCTGGAAAAACCTATCATTCTATCTATGTCTTCCCCATGGTGCCTCTGCTCTCCAAAGTACTACTAAAAATGAAACAGGACAAACCAAAGATGGTTTTGATTCCTATAGACTGGCCAAGCCAACACTGGTACCCCCTCCTGTGCAGTGTCACGGTTACCCCCATGACACCTGCCTCAGACTCCTTCACTGTTGTCTCAGCAGGAGAACCAAATTCTGCACCCTCATCTTATAACACTGAACCTTGCAGCCTGGCTAATTACATAATCTCTCCTTTACCGTCCCTCAGTAAACCTGTGATGGATATCATTTTAGAGGCAAGGAGGCCTAGTACTAGAAAATCTTCTGTAAAGAAAAAACATGCTGAGCCAGATACCATGGCTGATATAAATCCAATTTAATTGTAGAGACAAAAAGTAAGTGCTTTCACAATCCTCTCAACCACTTTATCAGACTCGAATAAAATCCTTTCATACACCTACTTTTATACACTCAACAATCAATTAGAACATTAAGAACATCAATTATTCAATTATGCATGCTAAAACTTCATATAAAGACTTCATTTAAAAAATATAGCAAAAAATACATTTGTCTGATAATAACTCATTAATGCTTAAGTGTCCTAGTTCTTAAAAAGGGTTTCAGGGACACTGCCTCATTAATCCCTGGAGAGGCATGTGCATTCAATCTGAGTATCCATCTTTGCTCTGCAAGCTCAGTCCTGTTTTTTATGTCCCCACCCCTCATTCCTTCCTGCAGAATCTCTAGAAAAATAAATTTAAAGGAATGCTGTCTGCCCTTAGTTTCTACATGCTTAAAAGAACATCTGTTTCCTTTTTATTGGAAATATCTCTGTAGTGCTCCTGTATGTCTTCCTTTATTATACGATTAGTCTTTCCTATATAGTAAGCATTGCATATTATGCAGAAAGCAAAGTACACTATATTTTTGTTCTGCAGTCAGCATACTGCCTATCTTGTAATTCAAAGTGTGGATCAGGGTCAATATATGTGGTACATGAATGAATATACTTGCATGCTGAACAGTTCCTGCACATACAAGTTCCTTTTCTTTCAGATAAATTGTTCAGTCTGTTACTCTTGTTGCCATAGCACAGTTGACGTTTAAGGAACCTCTTATTTTTAAAAGCAAAACTAGGAGCATCTTCTATAAAACTATCCAAGTCTCTAATAGTTTTCAAGATTTTCCAATTTCTTTGAAATACTTCACAAAAAATACTAATGTCACTGCTAAAACTAAGGGGAATCTAAGTTTACCATCATTACTGCCATTCACCTGTGGTGTATTATTGGTTCCCTCAGAAAAAAAGGGTCTACCTCCGGTGTTTCTTTCTCTCCATTTCAACTACATATTTATTATACATGTCACCAGGATACCCTCTCTCTAAAAACTCTTCTTTAAGCTTATCTAATGCTGCCTTAAGCTGTGACTCATTATTATGTAGTCTCATTAGCCTAAGGATTTGCCCTTTCACTACATTTTTACCTACACATTTCAGATGCATGCTGTCTTTATGTAGCAAAGCATTTTTCCTCATGGGTTTCCTGTGAATACTTGTCTGAATCCCTAGAATATCTGTCATCATTAGTTTAACATCAAGGAACTCTATCTCTTCTTGTGAAAATTTAACGGTAAATTTCAAGAAAGAGGTAGTGCCATGCAGATATTCAATAAATGAAGTAAATGCATTTTGCGTACCTTTCCATAGAAAAAACATGTCATCAACAAAACGAGTGTATCGAATTAAGTTGTTCCTAAATTCCTCTTTCTCCAGGAGTGATTCACATTCCCATTGAACCAACACAAGATTGGCGTAGCTGTTGGCACACGGACTGCCCATTGCCACACCAAACTTTTGAAGGTACATCATGTCTACAAAACTAAATAGGTTATTTTCTAGGATAATCTCAAGTAGAGAGCATATCAACCTGATCTTTTCATTGGTAAAAACATGTTTAGAATGCAGCAGGCTTCTGATGTTTTCAACACCCCAGACATTGGGTATGACTGTAAATAGAGAGACTATATCTAGTGTAACAAAATACAATGTTTCAGTTAGTTCTTTAGTCTTGCTATATAGTAACTCTAGAAACATTCTATTGTCTTTCAACACACTACTACATGTCTCTAGCACAGGATGCAGATATTTTTCTACATAGACAGGAGCTCTGTAGCCCACCACTTACCTGAGACTATAGGTCTTATAGGTGGAGTCCTCAAGTTCTTATGTACTTTAAGTAATCCATATATAGCTGGAAATACTAGATTTTCAATAGTAAAGTATTTAAATAGATCTTCTGTAATCATCCCATTAACTAAAAGATCAAACAACATAACAGATCCTGTGGATTTTAAAGCTTAATGCTGAGAAGTATCCTGGCATGAATGCCAAAACCTCTTTGATCCCTTTTTAAAGGCCAGACACCTTAAGCATTAGTCCAAGCCATAGTTGGCCTTTAGCTATTTAGATTTAAGATGGTTCTTTCAGTTGTTTAGGTTATATAGTAACTTCTATATAAAGTACACAAAATGCTTATATATTTATGTTTTTATTCTTGCTTTGTTTTTATTTATGTTTTATATATATTTTTATATGCATTTTGTATTGTGATTTTGATTCTAATGATTTTTTATACATTGTTTTAGCAGCCAAAGTAATAAGTTTAATTGATGCTCATTGATACCATCATATTATTGGTTAATTTTAACTAATTCCTTGATTGATATTTTATGTACCTATTTAAGCATTTGGCTGTCTTTCAGTGTTGTCTGATGAAGCAACGTTAGTTGCGAAAGCACTCGCCATCTTTGTGTTTTTTTGTGAATAAACGTTTGCTGTGTGTTATTCTGGTGCATTTTTTTTCTTTTTACTTGGATACTTTTTGCACCTGGATTTTACCCATAACTGTTTTTGTTAGTTCCTTGTCAGTTATGCACCCTAAATGTTATTGATTCCATTTTGACTTTTCGATGCATAAGGAAATTTGGATATATATTAGGCTTGTCTGCACATTTCTAGGGCAGCTTGTCTCAGCCCTGGTCAGTGCAGCTTGTTCACAGCTACCCGATGGTTAGTTATGAAAGTCAGTTATGTGAATCTGTTAACACATGCACTTGCACATTACTGAGATACATAAAGATAAGCTGAACTTTGTATTTGTGTATGGCGGCAACTGTGGTGCAGCGGTTAGCGTTGCCACCTCACAGCAAGAGGTTCTCTAGTTCGATCCTCGGCTGAGGTGCCTTCTGTGCAAAGTCTGCATGTCCTCCTTGTGGTCACGTAGGTTTTCTCCGGGTGCTCCAGTTTCCTCCCACATCCCAAAGACATGCTGTAGGTGTATTGGATACTCTAAATTGGCCCTAGGCGTGTGTGTGTGTGCCTTCTGTGGAAGGTTGGGCACTGGGCTGGCAACTCGACACCATAAAACTCCACTGCCAATCATGAGCTGACAGGGGATCCACTGTGGCGACACCTAACTGGGAAAAGCCAAAAGAAGAAGAAGATATACAAAATTAATTTGTATACAAAATACATAAATAATCCTGATTTTATGTGAACAAGTTTAATACTACCATATTTAGTTCTGATTAGACAAGTTATTTAGCAAATGTTTTGGGAAGGTACAAAGTTTTTCAGGTAAGGTAAATTTAGCAATGTAATTATAAATTATGGGGAAGCATACATATTGAATTTATAGAACAGTTGTTATTAGGAGAACTATATTTTCTTTTGATGTAAATGTCAGATGCAGTTGATTCATCTTATTGCTAATGATGTGTCATTTTAAATGGGAATTGATGGCAACAGTCCTAGAAATGCATGAGGAAGTCCTTCTGATAGCAATTAACATTCTTGGGTGGCATAAGCCAGGGAACCTTGGTGGCTAGGCTTACTTAGGCCCTTGGGCCAATAGTCTTGTACCTACCTATCAACCTATGTGTAAGATAAATGTTTGTGGCACTTTTTTGCATTTCTGGGGTATGCCGTACAGAATATTGGTACATATTTTTAAGTGAGTGACGTCAGTTATATACTGCATTATCATCAGTGTATTGTTTTGTCAGGATACACTGCTTTACTGTAGCATTTGTGAGTTTCGCTCATGAATAAAAAATCATGAAGGTGAAAATACAGAAAAGTGGTAGGGGAGGATTTTAATTCTGTTAAGGATGGCAATAGAAGTCAGTGTAATAAGTGCTTGCAGTATTATTAATGCATTTGTGATTGATGTTGTATGGGTTACTACTACAAAATTCTAAAAGGATGTAGTTGGACTTATAGTATGTGCATATGAATAAGGGTATTGTGTCTTCTTAAATGTGTTTGTACTCAGATCTTTGATTTATTTGTGATGAAAACTGGCATGCTTTTGTTGCTGTTTGGTAGATGAGTAGATCAAGCTTCAATATATGACTTCTGCATGTTGTTTTAGGTAAACGGATGATGCAGCAGGAGGGATCCAGACAGAGAAAAAGACCATTTTAGCCATAAGAAGAATTGAATCCTTATGTCAGCCCTTAGGACATATGATAAATGCCTTTTTGTAAAAGAGAGACCTAAGCAAGTTTATTGGGCAAAGGCCTGAAACTAAGTGGTTAAGGATATAAATGTCACTGATGGAAGTAACTGCACATTATTATAGTGCAAAAAGAGGACCAATGACATGGTAGGACATACCAGAGCAAAGGCAAGGCAGTATGCAAATAGCCCATAGCACTACTAGGGGGGGGGACGTCAACACATGTACCTTTAACACCTGATGAATACTTCTTCATTCAAGGGGATACCTGCAACAGAGGAGGATGTCATGGCCATAATCAGAGGTGGTGTGGACACTGACTATTACCTTTATCTGCAGTATCAATAGAAATCTGCTTATGAAGGTTGGTTTAACTAATAAGTTATTTATACAGAAAAGTGTCTGCTCAGGTGAAATGATGACATGCAACACATGACATTTAGTATTAACAGGTATAACCTCCATTTCTGCACTGATAACATTGTACCGAGTGTGCATGGTAAATATCCTCTACAGGTCATTACACAGCATACAGTAGTGTACTCAAATATCTCAGTAGGCATGTAATTCATTAATTCTTTACAGGATCAGCAGCAGAAATGCACTTTTCCATTATACCAATCAATTTAGAAGATAGCAGTAGATAATGATGAAAGTGGCACAGTCACCAAGTTTAATGGCTAAATCACTCATCCCACGATGTGTAAATAACTCTGCAGGAGGTGACACTGGATCTCAAAGTCAAGTACATGGTAACATTAAACTACAAGCTATACAGGGAGAAAACCCATGCACCTCAGCACCAGTGACTCCAGACCCAAAGGAACACCTTCTGGATAATGGCAGAAATTCAGAGGTAACAATGCCCAGTGTGAAGCCCCAATACAAAGGGCTTCAAGGCACAGGCACTTGTCACAGCTACCTCAGGAAACACACAAAGCATTGGCTGCCCAGAAGTAAATGTGGATGTGCTGTGACATCTTTAAGGCTCAGTGCACTGCCACAGAGAGTCAGCTATAACTGGTAGTGCTGCAAGGTATATGTGAGGAATTCCAGTACTACATGGAAATGGCACAGAGTAGAGATAATTCCATCATCACACTGATCCTTAGTAAGGTGGCACACCAAATATCCATGTCCACCTCAATTTCTACACTAGCAAGGACTTACCAGACTCAAATAAGAGTCAGTGTTGAAAGGACATGGGATCATATTACATTGAACTACAAGTGTTTCTCAAGATGGTAGCAAAAATAGAGCATAAACAAGCACTACAGAATTCATGCAGGTGACTTCAGCATTCATTTATTCATAGCAGAACCTCTTATTTGAGGTCTCTGTCCCATACTTCTGTGAGACCAGTATCTGTAGAATTATCTGCATCACATATGTCATGTCATCATCCAGCTCACGTGACAGTCCCTCCACAAGATCACATGAACCTTCACCTACCACATCTTTTGGAGACATGTATGACACATTTGTCTTGACCTAATGTGACTCAGGCTAGATATTTCATGTAGTTAAACTATGAAACATATCATTTCACTGCTATGACTTTCCATACACTGATGTCACTGTTTAACTTTAAAGGCAATTTGTTAAAATATCTATCTATCTATCTATCTATCTATCTATCTATCTATCTATCTATCTATCTATCTTTCACTTATCATTTGATTGAACATTACTTTATTGAAAATGAAATGTTTGAAAGAATTTGAGTGAACTACTTGACTAAAAGCACATTTGACTGAAAACCCATTTGACTGAAGCCCATTTTAATAAATCATTGAAAATATTAAAAATAAGAAAATACAACAACCTGCACCCCCATACTCCCTTAATTATATATAATAACTCCACAGCCAGACAATCACTTGAGAAAAGAAAAAAAAAAAAACACCACACACAGTGAATCAGGGTTGGTGCACAAGCACTGATTTAGAGTGTATGGTGCCTTTTTCTTTTCTCAAGTGGTTGTGTGGGTGTAGTGTTATTATATATAATTAAGGGAGGTGCAACCCCCCCCCCATGTGGTGCAAAACACTATTTTATGTCATATTGTCTTATGTTTATTTTCAGTGATTTGTCATTCACTGAATGGGACTTCAGTAAATGGTTTTCAGTCAATTGCTTTTCTGTTAAATGGGTATCGGTCAAGTGGACTATCAGCCAATTAGTCCAGTTAAATTCTTTCAAACTTTTCATTTTCAATCAAGTACTGTTCAATCAAATGACAGTAAACCTATATATAAATTGCAGAATAAAACAGTGACTGGTGTAACCTAGTATTAAGATGCTTTGCTTGTGCATGACTTTCATTTCGATATTGATAATACTTGCAAGAACATAATCTGGAAATAAAAGTGAAGGGTATAACATGCAAATTAGTGTTTAACGCTGCTAAAAGGCCCATCCATTATAGAGCATTTCAAATGAGGAATGGTAAAGCTACATAAAACATAAAACAAATACACATTGTTAGAAGGATAACACACCTTAAGAAGGGGGAAAAAAAGATTACATGAGTATCCTGCCATCAACACGAGTACTGTTGCCACTTCACCCTCAGCACTGCACAAAGTACACTTGTTATTTCTGAGGACACAAGTTGGTACATATGACATAATGAATTATCAAATGTGCAGTAGCTTTTGAGAGAACACCAAACAATTTCTAATATGTCATACTTAAAACTGAAGAAACATTAAAGATGTGATAAACTTTCTATTCCAGTGCAAAGTGAGAACTCATGTTGAATGTAATTTGAATGATCGCATTACATAAAATTTTGTAAAATATGAGCAGACAACTATTGAAATAACACTTTTTAATAAATTACCATTTCAACAGATTCAGTACATCGATACTTAAGTTTCGTTCTTAAGCAAAGGTTCTTCTGCAAAACAGTAAAAATATAAATATTCCTTACATGATGCCTTACTGCACTGCACTGAATAAGTGTCAGTGACTAGTCAGGCATAGGTTTTATAAAAGTAATATGAGTACTTGATTTTAAAAACATATTTAAAGATAAGAGGTAATGTCTTATGAATAGTGACAGTAGAATGTGTACAACACAGCACAGCCTGGGCATAAGACAGCATGGATGCATTATACTTTATTCTTTAAAAAAAAAGAGGTAACATTAACCCGAATATCATGGTTCATAGTTCTGCACTACACATTGCCTGTCTTTCTGCACAGCCAGAAACCATGTGTGAGCCTGCATCATGGGGTACCTTTAAATTGCTGCCATATGAACGGGGTGGGAGGTTGGTGTAACGGTTAAGGTGTTTACCTTACAGACACAAGGTGCAGGGTTTGAATCTTACATTTGGTAATTGGCTAGGCTTAAAATGGCCCACAAAGGCAGTTAGCCAAGTACTAATCTATGAATCTATGAATTATGAATGAAACTTCATTAATCTTAGTAGGACTTGTGTTAAGAACTGCAGTGACAGCATGGTTCACTTCATCATCAGAATGGTGCAAAAGCATGTTGTGGAGAATGCAACACTCAGTAAAAATCCTGCATACATCAGCTGGGTCATACTGGAGGGCATCCCCAGACTCATCCAAGCATCTGAAATGGGCTTTTAACACACCAGACATTCTCATGATGACAATGAGTTTGGGACAGGATGGCACTGAAATTATCTTGCATAGCTTTCATCAGATTTCTTACAGATGCAATGAACCATGGCTCCAGTGGATATCCTGAATCCCCTGTGACAAAACAAAGGAAGAGTGATTTAGTATTAAGATATATATTTTACTATGATTAACTAATTAAATGCTAAAAGTGACACATTCCATTTGTCAACAAGATGACCACTGGGCAACCTACCATGCAGGTAGAGGAGGTAAAGTGAGTTAGTGTGCCAGATACTGGAATCGTGTTTACTGACAGAATGTCAGGCAGACACATCGGTGATGGTCCCCCATGCATAATACCATATCTAGCAATTGATGGAATAGTACTCATTTCTATGGTGCTACTTCTCCTCTGTTGACCTGATGGGGCCATAATAGCAATATGGGTACCATCTATCACTTCATGCACCTCTAGTAAATGTGCTGCACTATAAAAGGCATGCATAGTCCAATGTAAGTCCTGAGGTGACGTGGGGAAATAAACAGACTGATTTCACATGTGCCAAGAGTACATCCCAGAACTGCTGAAGTATCTTCATGGCAGAATCATGGTAAATACCCAACATGTCTGCAATCTATTTGTGGAGTTCCCTTGGCAAGTGTAACAAGGGCTATACATACCTTAGTACCCAAAGGGTTAGGAAGGCAACTCATCTCCCCAGTAGTCATGTGGCATCCATACTGGCTCACCAAGACCCTTATAATATCCTTTTCTCTTTGAACCGGTCAAGGATTTCCTGATTATCAAATTTAAGATGAGTTATTTTCTGTCTGTATCTTTGTCTTCTTGTCCAGCTAGTGCCACTGAGTGCAAGTGGTTTTACCTCAGCCAATACAAGCAGCTAACACTGGGAAATAGCAAAGCTCCCATCAAGAGAAGCATCTTCACCAACTGAAACATAGACATTTATACCATGTCTGCAGACTGCATAGAAATGCATCAAAATATAACTATAAATCACAAACAGGAGGGAAGAGGGTTTATTTGCATTTGAAGTTTTATATAATTTCTCATTACCATCTATTACTTCATTTGCTAAAGAATATTTGAGGCCATCAAGCACTGGTATAAGTGGGCTCTATGAATCACATCAGAGCTGTGCTTACTTGAGGACTGCACCAAATGTCTTAAACTTTTCAGGAAACAACTAAAAATGGCACACAAACTCAATATCTTTCCAGTAAACACCAAACATGCATCAGTAGTATAGTACAGACTTCTGCTAACATTTGAGCAATAACAGTTAAAAGTAGAAAAAGTTGTTTGTGACAAAAGGAAATACTGCCAGCACAGCTAGCAGGAATTTTGTAAATAATTATATGTCATTGGTGAATATTGAAATTATTTATACAAGATGCTTGTGTTACAAACATATTAGAATTTGTATGTCATGTGTACGGTGCTTATTTTGTAAACAAACAGGTGGTGGTGATACACATATGTTGTATTTGGGTCAACCCCCCCACGCAGCAATTGCAGTGTCCCTTTATCTGGCTATTTCTTCCCAGTTGCCATAAACACTGTTCAAAACTCTGTGTGCATACTGCTTTCTGCTTTACTTCTACAATGATTACAGATATTTGGATTTAAGTTAAAACTTTTATTTAAAATTTTCCAGCACAAACACCAATAGACATTTTCTAAACAAAGGAATACAGTTTCACAATGAAAACAGACTTAGTATTAAAACTTCTGTGACTTTGAAACTCACATTCATTGAAAGAGCATCGAAACTCACATTCAAAGAAAATTCATCTAGCCAGTGGCAAATTGTTTACCTTTGGGCTGTTTTCAAATCATAGACCCCTTGCACATATTTTTAGAACCATGCAAAAGTTCTTTGATTCACCTTCCTGATTGTATTAAATTATATATAATAATTAAATTATATCCCTCGTATAATACACCACCACTTGTTAGAGCATGTTTTAAATTTATAGCCAGTAAGCAAAGAAACAAAACATATGAACCAATAGTGCCCAATTCAGAATATTTCAATAATAAAAGGCCACTCAAACTTCTGTCATTACAACTCACCAATATGTCAATATGCACAGTCTCTGCAGAAGTAAAAGTCATCCGAATAATTCCACATTGAAGAGATCTGACTGTAACTAATGAAAAGGTTGCTGCTATCAAAAAACTTTATATTTAAGTATTTCATCTACAAATTCACTGCCTGCTGCCCTTGAAGAATAAATTGCCTATGTTACATTAAAAATGATAAGCCGGTGATATTGCAATTGGGAATTGATGGCAAACTAAAACAGGCTCATGCTTACTAGGCATCTTATCCAAAGGAGGACTGTAGCACCCCACCCTCTTAAAATCCAACAGAGTCTCAGCATTCCTTCTACATGCTGTGGGATTAGAACCTACTGCCTTCTACATCAGAACAAAAATATGCTACCTGCTTGTGCTACTAACACTGTTTTAAAACTCTAAACACAACAGTGATACGATACCATTTGCTAAGCGAAACAGTTGCATATTTTGGGTTTTGGATTCAGGCTTTCCTGTAGCTAAGGTATAGAGCTTGAGCCTAAGCAAATTACTAACCACCTGCTAACCCTAACTAGGGCATTTCACTGTCTCACACACACACTTCAACCTTTTAATGCAAGAAATCTGGACAAAGTCTAAAATAAATAGGAACAGATTATAAATATTTCTCTCATGAACTTAGAAAATTGCTAGAATAACAGCATATATGTTAGTATGCATTGTTCTAAAGTATATGAAATCTAAACCTCAAATATCTGTCATTATTTTGCAACTCCAGTCTTTTTATGAGAAAAAACAAAAAATATAGGGCAAAAATCTGGACATTCTGCAAAACCCTGGGCAGTTGAGGGGTATGCTACCCATCTCTTACACACACACACACACACACACACACACACACACACACACACACACACACACACACACACACACACACACACACACACACATACACCATACCTCTCAATCTCTTAGCACAAGAAGTCTGGGCAAAGCCTGTCCTAATAGAGGGACAGAGGCCCAAAACTAGGGACACATTTTAAATATTGCTCTTATAAATGCAGAAATTTGCTAGAATAACAGGATTTGTGTTAGAATGCATTTTCTAAAGGATATATAGTCTAAAACTAACCTCAAATGCATGCCATTAGTTAGTAACTTTAATCCTTAGATCATCCCGGTGATTTCTCAAAAAAAAAGACAATTTTTATGAGGAACAGTCCAAAAATATAAGGCAATTCTTTGAAAATCTATGCATTTGAGAGGTATTACACACACGTACATCCCTACCTTCCTCTTCAACCCTTCCCCATACCTCTCAATCTTTTAGAGCAAGAAATCTGGACAAAGACGCACATAATGGGGGGGGGGGGCAAATGTCCAAAAATAAGGACACCTCTTAAATATTGCTCTTACAAACTTAGAAAGTTAATAGACAACAAGTTCTGCATTAGTATGAACTTTCTAAAGGATATGAAGTCTAAAGCTCAAATGTCTGCCATTATTTGTTTTTTCAGCTTATAACTTCCAAAATACCTGACAAAATATGTAACATTTTTATCAAATCTAATTATAAAGATATTACAAACTTCAAAATAAAAGACTTTACAAAACATTTTAGAATAAGTAATACATTTTTGTTTGGTATCACCAGATCAAAAATACCTTACATTATAAATCACATTTCAATATTCCAAAATTTTTAAATAATCTGCAGTATAATCTCCCCAACTGTAAAAATATTGTAAATCCCCTCACCAAACACAAAACTGTGTTTGACCAAATCAGTGTGTTTACACTGTGACACTTAAGATCCTATTTTATTATTTAGACTTTGAAAATAGTACTCAGTAATTTAACTGCATTCTAAATAAATTATAAAAACAGTGTCTGACATGTTTATTCTGTACATGTAAATGACCTTGGTCAGAAAAACATATGTGCTAATATAATCCAATTAAAATTCTACACATGGCTTAGATACTGGATAATGTTCAAAATCATAATTTATTTTTTACAGTTGTAATGCTTATAAAAAGCAAAGTTTTCTACAGCACTGATTTGTTTTACAATCAGCAGTTTTCAGGTTATACAGGAGGTAAATTTCAAGAGGAAGACGTACCCTCAACTTACTTTACAGGAATTGGTGTCAACAGCTGGACTGCCTGAATGGGTCAAAATACTTCCACAGCAATCTGCTGGCAGACATCCAAAAGAGATTCACATAGCTTCCCATTCCTAGTAAATCCAATATGACAGAATACACTGTATTTCTTCTGTTTTGATATGCTTAAGTACACCAACAACAATTAACCGATAAAGCACCTACAGAACCTCAAAAAAAAAACACACAAGCTGCCACACTCATATCAGAAAATACAAACTTTCAAATATGATGTCTTTTTAAGGTGTAATTGCGGGGAACAGAGACTTGTAAAAACAGCAAAAACTCTGAAATTCAAATTCCACATGCGTGGACCAGGAAAATGCAAATGATCAATCAGACATCTGTGTGACCCAATGCAAAAGACATTCTTAAAGAAAGGTTTTTTTTTTTTTTTTTTTTTAAGAAACACGGCTACAGAGGTGCCAGTATGCTGTACCGGCACGTACTGGCCCCAAAAAAGCCCTGCATGTGTATATTAAACTGCTTGTACAGATGTGTGCATTTTAAAAAGTGTTTGCAAAGTGCTGTTTGAAATGTAACCTACTGGAAAAGAACACAAATGTACATGCACTATTGCAACTGTTTAAATGTATATATTTAAACAGTGAAAACTGGGATGCAGGAGGTTAACCTCAGTCTAGTGAATTTTAGAAAAACAAGTGAAATTGAATTACTTTATGGCTAGGCCATAAAATATGGTATCTCTCAGTTTTCAATGCAGAAAGAGACACAATGACAGTTCAAGGAAACTTTCTGTATTGTCTTTAGGAGGAAGCAATAACTAGTCTTGAAAGCATGAAGCAATGCAATTGTTCTACGACTTCAAGCATCTGCCAGAGATCTGAGGAGAAGACCTTGTCTGTATATTTTTACAGGTAGATGCTAAATACTGCCAGCTTCATCAATTGTTGTTTGGGAGCTAGGAGATTGATGACAAAAAATGATGTAATTCTGCAAGCTATACCAGCAGTAATATTTTAGATATTAATTTGAGAATTCTCTTAGTGAGACAGAGCATTCTGTCTTGGACCTGACAACAACTAGAAGATCCATTCACACAACTGCCTTGCTCTATTGGTAAGTTCTTAGATTATAGTATAATCAGTTTAGATACAGTCAGGAATGTAGTAAAGTTTAGTTTAGATATTTTTCTTTACTTATTTGAGACTGTTCTGCAATATTTCCTGTAGTTTTGAACTCTGATGTTACTGTGAAAAAAAAAAAAAAATATATATATATATATATATATATATATATATATATATATATATATATGTATGTGGGCACAGGACCACAAAAGCCTGTCAAGCAGGCCCCTTATAGGGTGCCTGAGAGAGGCAAACTGGCTCCGAGGGAGGAGATGCAGGCAATTTGGGAACTGGGGCCTAATCCAGGAGTCCAGCATTCCCAGGGCCTCCCCAGTGGTGCTGGTACCAAAGAAGAATGGCAGCAGCAGGTTCTGTGTGGACTGCAGAAAACTAAATAGTCACACAGAGTCAGATGCTTACCTCGTGTCTAGGACAGATGAAGCCCTAGAGCAGTTAAGTGGGGCTAAGTATCTTAGCACTACTGATCTTACCAAGGGCTAGTGTCAGGTACCCTTGATTCTCAGTGCTAGAAAGACAGGTCAGCCTTTGTGACTTTTTTTTGGCTTGTATGAGTTCAAGAAAATGCCCTTTAAAACAAAAAAAGCCCCAGTGACTTTGCAGAGGCTGGCAGATCATATCCTATCAGGAACAGGAGATTTTGCCCTTACTTACCCGAATTATATTGCCATCTACAACCATTCCTGGCAACAGCAGCTTCAGCATGTTAGAGAGGTGCTGGGCAGACTACAGAAGGCAGGTAGACCAGTAAGCCCAGTAAGTGTCAGGTGGGAATGGCAGAGGTCTCCTAATTTTGACATAGAGTGGGGAGTGGTAAGATCAGGCCAGAGCCTACCAAAGTGGAAGCCATTCAGGCATGGCCAGCTCTGTTACCAAAAAGCAGGTGAGAGCATTCTTAGGGACAGCAGGGTACTAGAGAAGGTTTGTCATCAATTATAGTACCATAACTGCTCCCATCACTGCTCCCATCACAGACCTGACTGGGAAAAATGGGCCAGATAGGGTAGTGTGGACCCCAGCATGTGAAAAGGCATCCCAGAAGCTTAAAGGAGCTTTGGGAAGACTCACTGTGTTAGCCAGTCCAGTTTACAGCAAATAATTTGTTATGCAGGCTGATGCTCCAAACCATGGAATGGGGCTGTTCTTGGCCAGGTTTCCTCAGACAAAGAAGAGCTCCCAGTGTTATATAGGTTCCAACTCAGGGAGGAATGCTATGCAGCTGCAGAAAAGGAATGTCTAGCCATAGTGTGGGCACTGCAGTAACTTCAATGTTCTGTATGGAAGGAAAGTCACTGTAGTTACAGACTACAAGCCCATAACATGGTTATATTGAGCTAACCAGCAAAATTCCAAGCTACTAAGGTGGAGTCAAGGGTCCTAGGGTTGTAGATAAATGATATGACAGTGCAACACTGCAGTGGGGTTAGCATTGCCAAAACAGATGGGCTCTCACAATGGGGATGGGGTAAGGTATTCCCAGATAGGCTCATTCTCTCAAAAAATGTTTCTCAAGGGTCACTTAAAAAACTCGCTAGAGTCTTCAAAGTGAAGGGGGTGGTGTGATGAAAAGAGATACTGCCAGCCCAGCTAGATGGAATTTTGTAAAAAAAAATATGTCATTGGTGAATATTGAAATGATTTATATAACATGCCTGTATTACAAATGTATTAGAACTGTAAGTCATGTGTATATCAAACTGCTTTTACAGATGTGTGTATTGAAAAGCTGTTTGCAAAGTGCTGTTTGAAATGTAACCACAGTGTGCCCTAATGAAAAAGAATAGAAATTTACATGCACTATTGTAACTGTTTAAATTAAAGCGGAAACTGGGATACAGGAGGTTAACCTCAGTCTAGTAAATTTTAGAAAAACAACTGAAATTAAATTACTTTATGGCTAGGCCATGAAATATGGTATTTCACAGTTTTCAATGCAGCAAGAGACACAATGTCTGTATTAGGAAACTTTCTGTATTGCCTTTAGGGTGAAATAATTACTAATCTTGAAAGCACAAAGGAATGCAATTGTTTTATGACATCCAGCATCTGCCAGAAATCTAAGGAGAAGCCATTGTCTGTATATTTTTATAGGTAGATGCTAAATACTGCCAACATCTAGGAGTCAGGTGACAAGGAATGATGTAATTCTGCAAGTTATCACTGCAGTAATGTTTTAGATATTAATTTGAGAAGTCTTGTAGTGAGATAGAGCGTTCTGCATGCTGTCTTGGACCTGACAACAACTAGAAGACCCAGTCACACAACTGCCTTGCTGTATTAGGTAGTTCTTAGATTATAGCATAATTCTCTTAGATGCAGTCAGCAATATAGTAAATCTTAGTTTAGATGTTTTTCTTTATGTATTTGAGACTGGCCTGCAATGTTATTTTAAATATGTCCTGTGGTTTGAACTCTTCTGAGAGTACTTGCATATTTATTTGGTGACACTGTGTGAGCCACTCCTAATAGCGTTGTTCTTGCTCAAACTACCATTTGTGTTAGTATAAATATTACACAGTAAGATTGGGCACCCTTTGTTAAGGGCCTTAAGGTAGCTGGAAGGAGTGACTGTTGGTAGTAAAAACTACCTTATAGTCTGAGCAGAAGGAGGCATAGCTAGCAAATCTGTGCCAGCCTTTTCCGGTGTGTGTGTGTGTGTGTGTGTGTGTGTGTGTGTGTGTGTGTGTACATCAAACCTCAAAGATTGTGTGCATCAGCTACTGGAGTAGGGGCACAAAGCAATGCTAGGACTGAGAGGGTGCTGAGGGTCTTGGCTTGGTCACTCAGCTGAGGTCTCAACTCTATAGCTGTGTCAGTGGGGAGTCTTGTTGGAGATTTGGAGGAGGAGGGAGAAACCAGCCCTGGACTGACTGAGGTCTCTATATTTTCTTAAGAGAAATTACACTTGATGCAGAGAGCTGCATCAGGAAATAATGTGTGTTACCTGTTAACCTCCCAGTGTACGTTCACACTGTTGCCAGTGGTGAGGATTGAGGTTCCTTGATTACTGGTCCAGTGTTGGGTTGCCACAGTTTATATAAGACTTATATAAATAATTGTGAAGTACTTATTTGTATAAAATAATTTGAGGTTCTTGGTTGTCTTGCAAGAGATTTGTATATCTTAGCAATAATTAAATTACACTATTATCATTTTCTCAACAAATCTGACACCAAATTCAGTCATTTTGTCAAAGAGATTGATTATGTGAATTTTCTTTCCTCACACACTGATGAACCACTTGACTAAACTACCCTTTTTTGAAAAATTTCATCCTTTTCATCAGGTGTTTACATCTGTACTCCCTTCCATACTAATAGGTTCA
Organism: Protopterus annectens; assembly: GCF_019279795.1. Classification (NCBI taxonomy): domain Eukaryota; kingdom Metazoa; phylum Chordata; order Ceratodontiformes; family Protopteridae; genus Protopterus; species Protopterus annectens. The sequence goes on from NC_056749.1 coordinate 358,911,642, forward strand.
CAGGTCCATAAGTAAGTACTAGGCTAGCTTCCCTTTTGTGTAATTTTAAGCCTAGTTGAGTTATCTTTTTATGTTCAGATTAATCCATCTCATTGGTTAGACATTGGTTGGCCTTACCCATTCCATGGTCGATGATAATATATTACCCCTAATGTAAATAACTGGGATCTTACCATAGATAATTTGAGGAGACCGATGATTGTATAAACATTCGGGAGCTGCTTTTGTCCATTAGTAGTACAGGGGGTAGCGCTGTCATATGAGGCATAAAAGCAGTCATAATCCCATATGAGTTTTTCGAATAGTGCTTAAATTCTCTTGAGAGGAATTAGTACTCCAAAAGTGCAGTCCTGAAAACTTTGTTGGAAATAATCACTCTCAGAAGTAAGTCACCATTCTGTCTTTTAAGACAAAATCTATAATTTCTGTCCAGTCTTGTGCCCACTCAGATAGCCAATGCTTATTTAAACCTGTCCATAAAAGTATGCGTGCACTAGTGTTCAACTCCTATTGTAAAATCTTATATGCTGTATATAACTGGCACTGCTATATTGTGTCAAAACTAGACTAGTAATTCTATTAAGGTGTCTTCATACCTTTGTTCATTAATTATAGTCTGACTTTGGATTATAAGCAGCTGTGCCTCATCTAAAAGCTCGGGCTTTAAGATACAAATTAACTTTCAATTTCTACAGTATTTAATACCCATATGGCATGCTCTGCTCCCCATTTTAGTCTATGTCCTTTATACAATAGAAGCAGTTTACCACTGTACAAAATGTGCCTGTTCTTTCACAGAGCTATACACACTGAAAACAAATGTGTTATGTCCTACGCTGATATTTTAATAAATAAACAAAAGATATTATAATTAGACTTCTACTGTGCATCAGTAACATCCATTTACATCTCTTGGTGTTTGAAAACATAGTACCTTTTTATCATTTTGGGGAATCCAGCATTTGAGATTGATTTCCATTAGGGTTACTACCTGTCCCTCTTTGTGCACCATCTGTAACTTGTGAAAAAACATACAAAATGGCAAACGCTTTAGGACAAAAAAATATTTTCAAAGTTTTCTTTAATAGTTACCTAACACCATTATTTTGATTCTGAAAGGTTTAACTATTACATGAAACAGCACAAACTACCCAAATTTCATAAGAATAAGCTTTCACTTTGGCAAAAAAGTGAAGTCTAGCCTTTACACTGGTTGTGAGTATAATTTGTCCCACAAAATTTCACATTCCCATAAAAAGAGTCCTACATTCGACAATGAAAAGGTGGTAACCCTACTTTTTATCCTCAAATACTCATAGCTTCCTTTTTCTAGGAAAGAAAGGAAAAGAAAGCACCAGTTCTTAACATACACATTTATTTTATTTTATTTTATTTTATATTTGATTACCGGGTTGGTCTGACTGGGCAACAGGTGCCTGTTTTCAGCAGACACCTGGGGAGAAAAGCTCCACATACATGATAACTATAAAAAATATGAAAGCTCCACATATATGACAAAAATACAAAAGTCAAAGATGAGTACAAATGAATAAAGCAACAATAGTATATCATAGCATAGTATGATGAGAAGTTTCAGACGTGTACAATATGTAGAGTGTACAGTAGTGAAACAGGAAATATAATGTATTTGAGTAAGAAAGTGCATTAATAATATATACAGTTATATACATGCATTTAAAAATGCAATTTATTATGCTAGTTTTTGCTTTTAACAACGTATACTAGTTTAATTGAACTATTTTTAATTTTTATTTATTTATTTGACATTTGTTAACTGGGATAGTCCAGCTGAGCAAAAACCCTTTTTCAGAGGAGGCCCGGGGTGAAAAGGTCCACAGTACAAGTAAGCAAGAAAATTTACAAAATTGAAGATGAATACAGTGAAAAAAATTACAATAAAACTGTTAAGCAAATGTAGATGAAGCTCCACAGTACAATATATTAAGAGACATTATACCACTGAAGAAAAAAACATAGCAAAGAAATATACAATAAAACATTTGAATGAATTTACATAACACATTGGGCTATCTTTAGAGGGTAATTGTACAATACAGAGCAGTTAAGTGAGTTATGGTAGTAGGAAATGAGGAACAGAGGGGATAGTGATAGAGAAAGGGGTGGGTTCATGTAGGATGATTGCAGAGGCAACATACATTTATTTATTCTTTGTTGACTGGGTTTGTCAAACTAGGCTAGTGCCCTCTTTTCAGAGGATACCCGATATACTGAGTAGGGGAGATTTGGTCAGGACATCTTGTCATTTTTTCAGTAAGTGCTGTGACCTCTGTTTAACATCTGATCCAAAGGATAGCATGCTTGTAACCACAGTACCCCCTTATGTCACACTGCTATATTAAGTTTTGGAAAACTAATCCAAGTACTTGATGAAATAATAGAACCCTCAGCCTTCTAATCTTCCAACATCAAACATGAGTGTCCTACTTGTTGAGCCACTGAAACTGATAGATATCAAGGTGTCTGAGTCTGTGTAATTGTTTTTAAACAAAATCTTGTGACCTTACCTTAAATTTGTCAATGTACTATTTTTGGTAAGCATTTTCTAATAGATATTTTTGTCATAATTTGATTAACACACTTCTACCTGCCTTTACTTCAAAAGGAAATTTTTTCTACCTGCCTTTACTTCAAAAGGAAATAATCATGTTCTTTTTGTATTAATGCTATAATAAATAAAACTGCATTAGTTTGATTGACCTTTTTTTACCTGTATCATCTTGGTCAATCTGAACTTAACAGCATGATTCATTCTCATTAGCATACATGCTAAATGATGGTGATAAGCCACATGGAATCTTTGTTGAAACCTTAACAAGTTACACTCTTTTTCATAACTTGTCCCACACAGTGTACATTGATGCATTCTATAACTTTAGGAAATCCCCAGTGTGGAAAAGCATACATAACCACAGCAATTTTGCTGTTTTCACTATATTACTCATAGTTGGTAAAATTTATCAGAACTTTTGAAAATGTCTCAACAATCACTAATGCATAGTTATATCCATCCTTTGTGAGAGGAAAGGGTCCTGTGAAGTTTATCTACAATATTTCTGAAGATCCTTTTGCTACTGGATTTCATTTGAAATGCTAGTTTGTGTTTATATTTTAGATTATTTTGCAAAGAAATTGAACACTTGTTGGCTACCTTTTGGCACATTTGCCTTGAATTAGGGTGCCAAAGCTTTAATTGCACTGTCTGGTTTAATGCTTCCTTTCTATGTGTGCTAAGATAACAAAACTGAACTTAATTTTGTTGTCAGTTACATAGATGCATATGCCATCTTATATCCCTTAACATTTTTATAATACAGATGCTTTTCTTCATAATTTTGTCTGGTTTCACTTGCTGAAAACCTTTGAATAATTTTCTTTCTGCTGAACCTGTGTCTAATGATGCAAAGAAAAAGCTTTCTCATTTTTAGATACTTGCTCAGTCACTGTAACTTCTGGACGTAATGTTAACTAGGGTATCCTTCTTCCCCTTCCAAATTGGTTTCTTTGGCTGCTTTGTTTACTACTACAACACCCAAAAGTGTATGAATTTGCAACTTTTTGTGTGCATTTTATTTACAAACTGTCCATTGACATATTGTATTGATTGCCGCCTGTGTGTATGTATATCTACATATATATATAATTTTTTTCAAAATCTCAGCATGTTGGAATGGATTACATTATGGTTCAGTCACTCCCTCAAAGCCCATCCTAATCAATGCAGTGCAAGAAAGGAAACTACAACGGCACTGTCACACTAAATGTATTTTGGTGAAAACCATTCAGCAGGGACGCCGACTATTCTTTGTACATTAAATGTATTTAGTGGTTAATTACAAATTTTCAAGAATAAAATTTACCTCAAGTTTCTCCTTTTGAACAGACACAGCCAAATAATTTTTATGTAATCTATGATTACTTGTTTGCTTTCCAAATAGCATACTTTGTGACAGCAGTGCCATTATAGCAAAGTCTGGTATTGATAATATAGGCAAAAAAAAATAACCTTTTGGTAATGTCATCCAAAAGGAGAAGATAGGACAACTTTCATCTTTTGACAACAGCCATGGTATTGCACTTTATACTACATCAGTTGTGCCAAGTAATATTTTTTTTTTATCAACTTATAGGTTCATAGTTAAGTACTAGGCTATCTGCCCTTGTGGGCCATTTTAAGCCTAGCCATTTTCTCTTCTTGTGTTAGAAATAACCTATCCCAATTGGTTATTGATTGGGCTTACCCATCAGATGGTTGATTTAATTTTATAATGCCCATAATGAGAATAACTTGGATCATATCACAGATGATTAGAGGGGGACCCATCCATAGGATAAAGCATTTAGGAGCAGCCTCTGTTCATTAGTAGTACAGGGGGCAGTCTTGGGGTAAATATTATGTTTCCAATCTGTAGATCTAAGTTCTTGAAAATTGACAGGGATGAATTTTCATTTGTATGGCTGGGGACTCTGTTCCACAGCAGCAGTATCCTCTGCAAAATAAACCGACACCTCCAAACCATTCTCTTGACATTGCAGAAGAGGGTTATATCTCTAGACTGAGTACTTCTGATGCCATTTGACTTGCTGATTTGCAATAAATCCTTCAGTAATGGGGCAAAGCATACCTTACATGACAGAAACAGGTTACCTCTTTGCAGTCTGTAGTATACTGAATGTAGTGAAAGGGCTTTGAGTTGGCCCATGAAGGACATGCTGTTTAGACCTTGTATCCTTTTAATAAGGTGTCTCTGTGGACATTTATGTTGCTGCATGTGTTTAGATAGATACATACCCAAAAAAATATTTTGTTCAATGACTGACCTAATGAGAGCTGAGTAAATAGGGACAATGACATCACTAGATCTAGACACACTCCCTTTTTTATAAGCTGTGCAATATAAAAGGACTTCCTCACAAGAATAGACAAATGTTGGTAAAAAGTTCGGTCACTCTCTAGTAAATTCACATATCCTGTGCAACGGAATCAAAACTTAGGAACATATTGTCAATGGGGAAGTTCTGTGGGGTTGATAACATCCTAATGAATATGATAATGCATTTTTTGGCATTTAGTTTTAGACCATGATTTTTGACGAGTTATTTATTTGAGATGAACCTTCCTGTAAGAGTCATCTGCAAACTTAGTCAGCTTGAGCCCCTTAGTGTTGGTTTCTACTTTAGAAAAGTAGATGCCAAACAGAAGACGTCCCAGCACAGAGCCCTGGGGAATTCCACTGATGATTGGTCACTTTGTTGAGATAATTTCCCTTAATTTTATATTTCTGCATCCTGTCTGTGAGCCAGTTGGCAATCCATCATGTGACATTGGGGGCGGTGGTTTATCCCCAGTTTATTCAGCTTTTATACCATGCCTGAGTGTGGTATTGTGTCAAGAGTTTTGGCCAGGTCAAGGTATGTAATATTACCATTTTGCCTTCATCCATTGCTTTGGTAACTTTTTCAAAAATATCCACCAGGTTTGGTACACATGACCTGCTCTTGATGAATCCTAACTGAAACAGGTCCCATGTTTGGAGTTTCCCCATGCCCTGATTCATTAATTCCATGGCAAGTCTTTCCATGGCTTATGGGCCTGTAATTGACTGGGTCTGTGAAACTTCCTCCCTTGTGCAGGGGAATGACTTTATCTTTTCTCCATTTGCTTGGTACAAAACCTATATGGAGGCAAAGATTGAATAGTGTTGTCAGAGGTGTGGCAAAATCTTGCTTTATGCTATTTAGGATGCATCCGAGGATAATGTCAGGACCCATCAGTGCAATATTTTTAGCTTCTGATAGCATGTTTAGGATGTGGTCTTGTGTGATGAGTGTAGGTAAGCCATTTTCAGGTATATCTTGATAGACATATGGGGGGATAATAAAGTTGGAGCTAAATTTACCTGCTAATAGGTTAGTTATATCTTCAGCCTCAGTGTACGTAACATCAGTTGCATTCAGCTCAGTGCATTGCTTTATTGTGCTTTGGAGATTATGAACATAGCTAAAAAATGCCTTGTGATTTTTTTTTTCTTTGGCTTGGGTAGATAATTTAGCCTCAAACTTAGCTTTGATGGATTTTATTATGCACCTTAGTTGTTTCTTTGTTACAGCTCTTGTCAAAGAAATAGTCTGGGAATTACTTTTCTTACTTTTGGTCAACATTCTTTCTTACCATGTGTATTCAGCTGCAAGTCAAAAAATGTTTTTTATCTGGCTGTTTGTTTAGAATGAAAATCCTTCTACGTGGACAGAACCACCTGTGAATTAAATAGAAGGATTTATGAACATAAATATGCCATTCAGACTGGAAATGACAGGAATACACTGAGTAAACATTACAAAATGAAGAAGTGTAACATTGATTATAAATTCTTGGTTTAGAAACATTATCTAACAGTTTTATTGTTATTAATATAGATGAAGAACTGGGATGGTTAGAATATTGTTGGCAAGTAAGGCTGAATTCCTGCTTTCCACCAGGGTTGAACAATAGAGAGGAACTTGTTATGTATTTGAAGAGGAAAGGACTGAAGCACAAATGGTTGTTGTGGCTTATGTTATTTTTGTCTATGTTTTGATTTTACTTTAATTATGAAAAATCTTTATTATATGAATTTTATATAAATCATGTAAAAATTTTGTTTACACTAATCACGTGAATTTTATTAATCATGTGACATTTTTGAATAGATCATGTAATGTTTTAGGAATTTTAAAAATGGAGATTTTAGTTTGTACCTCAGTCTGAAGAAGTCTCTTGTGTTTTAAGTAGAGGAAACAAAAGTGCTTACTTGAGGTGTTATTTTGTAATAAAGTGTTGGCTGCCGTCACATATTATGACTGTTTTATTTTTATACATCCAGGTTTGCCAAATGCCCTTATTTAAGCGGGTCAGTCCTGAGTTCAACATTCAAATCCCAAGTCCCACATTGCAGTCTGAAAATCCTGATGTACAACTTTCCAGCAACCTAAGGCAAAAGCTGCTCCACTCCAATAAAGTGAGTACCACAGTCTGAATTCAAGCTTACACTTGCTCACAGACAGCACAAGCACTGAATGTTTTCCCCGCCTCCCTACCTGTTATCTTGCAATATGACTGGCTGCAGATTCTGCCACCAGAAACAAGGCTTTACAGTGGGCTGATGCATTGATGGGTGTTAGATATCTTTGTGTGCAAGGCAGCTACAGCCCGAGCTCCCTATTTGAATGTACATAGGGATCAGAAGGGACATTTTCCCATGGACTAGGGACATTTTCCCATGGGCTATCTGTCTCTGAGCCAGGAACAGCAGCAGCATAATCAGTAATGACTGCAGGATGGTTTTGGTGCACATCGGATATCTTGTTCTTCCAGTTTTTGGCTTGGTTACAGACATACGGCTCAGTTTGGAACCTTTATCTGTAGCTTTGGGAAGTAAACACCAGGGGCAGAAACAATCAGCAGCAAAGAAAAGAGCCTTTTTTTTGGTTGCTTGAAAAGAAATCTATCCCAGGACTCCCGACCTGTAATTTTGGAAATCTGAAATCTGGCAACCCTGCATCCTGCATGCATCTATCCTGAAACTAAATCTTCTAAAAGTTATCAATGCACACTACACAACCTTACACTGAGCTTGTAAGAATGGTTACAGATATCAAATGCCATCTTTTCTTACAAACAATATGTTCGAAGCTGTGACTGAAAATGAAAGTAATCCTTTGTATGCCCAGCACAACATATGTAGCCACACCCATTGGAGTCTCAGTTACAAAGCCCATAAGGCAAGCTGACTCGCAACCCAATATTTTAATCATAGGAGACTCCAGTGTGACACATACAGATGTCCTGCTCACCAGACTGATTAGGGAGAAAATAACAGTCAGTTGTCTGTCAGGGCCAGGGTCTGCTAACTCATCCACACACTCAAGTCATTAAACCACAAGTCATACCTCTCAACTGTCCAGATTTTCGCTTCATATTTTTGTTCTGGTCCTCATAAAATGTATGGTTTTCTGGCAAATCACTGAGGATGGGAGTCACTTAATAATTACCTGCATTTGAGTTTCAGACTTCATAACTTTCATAAAATGCATGCTAACACACATTCTGTTACTCTAGCAACTTTTTAAGTTTATAAGAGCAATATTTAAATTCTGTTGCTATTTTTCGGACTTTAACCCCACCCCCCATTATTTTAGGCTTTGTCCAGATTTCTTGTACTAAGAGGTTGAGAGGTATGCCACAAGTACCAGTGTGAGTCAGTCATAGTTAATGTATGTGTAAATGACTAGAGATGTACCTCCCTGGACTATATGACGCGAGGCATTATGGAGCTCTCAGACTATTTGTCCCAGGCTTATATGCGCCTTGCATTGAGCACCATTCTATCTTCACCAAAAATGTTGCCACAATAGATCATGAGAGGATACAGTCAATAGACCATGTTGCTTTGCCAATAAAGGTCTGTGTCTGTCCCCTATAGGCTTTCATATTGGCTAAAATGTTGTCTTCCCTCCCAAACTGACAAACATTCCAACATAGCAAATCCAACCCAAGAGAATTTAAAGGTGTTACTGCTCAATGCCTGGAGACTAAACAAGAAACTCCACTCTCTCCAGGCTCTCCTAACCCTTAGAAGTATGTTTATCTGTGCATTCACTGAGACATGATTTAAAGCTGCAGTGAGCAGCCCAGAAGTGCAGGGTTACAATATCTTCCAAGTATTCAGGGCAGCTACTGCATACACAGGGACCAAAGGTGGAGTGTCTCAATGTATATGAGCATCAAACTTACCTCAAGACTGCTCAAACAGGACAATGAAATTAAGCTTTCCATGTGCTAATTTCCAAAGGCAAAGTCTGATGTCATATCCTTGCAAGCTATAGGTCACACTCTATGACAAAAGAAAACATAACTCATACTTTCATTTACTGGAAACCTTCAGCAGTCAACCCAATATCAAATTCTTGGGTGACTTCAACTACCCAACTATCCCACGATAATGTAGAATACCTATATGACCCCAGTCTTGCAGGTCTGGAGATTCCTGGACTTTGTAAACACAAACACCTTGATCCAGAAAGTCCATATGCCCATTAGTGATGCAAATATACTCTATCTGGTACTCACAAAAAAGGGAGAACACAGTACTAACCCTGGTGTACTATCCTCTCTGGTAAGACCAGACCACAAAACTGTCTCACTCAGAATAAAAACTAATTCTGTGACTCCGGCTATCCCCATAACATATAGGAACTAGACTAAAGCAAACTTCCTACTACTGATAACCTTTCAAAATTTCAAGCTCCCACAAACTCTGAGAAAATTAGCTGTCTGTGCAGAATTGTTCACAGAAACCCTGTACCATCATGTCAATAAATGCATACAGACAGCTGTTCCTACTAGAAATAATCCTAAAAGTAACTCCAAAAAACAAACCACCCTAGTGGAATTGAGACAAATAAGATGAACAACAACAAGAAAATGTTTATAGCCAAGATTAGTAAGTGCTACACCCAAAATGATAAAAACACTTGTCAATCTAAACAAACAAATAAGAGGGAAGACTAAGCCTACCAAAGCCAAATTTGAGGTAAAGATAGCTTCCCGGCAAAGGACAACAACAAGGCTTTTTTCAACTATGTCTGAATCCTCAAAGACGGTACACATCAGTGTACAAAACTGATTGTAAATGTATCCACCTATATAGAGCTGGAAGATGCAGCAAATCTGCTGACCAACATATTCAGCTCTAATTTTATCCCCTCTCCTGGCCACCTCCCAGGGAATAACCACCCACACCCTCTACTATCACAATGGTACAGATCCTACATGCAGTCCCTACTCTAAAGCCAAAGACACTGCATCAAAGGACCCCAATAATATCCCAGAATGCCTCCTAAATAGCCTAAAACATGACATATTTGGACCACTGAAGTTACTGCTTAACCATAGCCTCCAGACAAGCTTTAAACCACATAAATGAAGAAATGATCATCCCTCTATACACGGACAGGCCATCAATGATCTCTGGGAACTACAGGCCCATAAGTCTAACTAGTCTCATATGCAAAACCATGGAAAAAATGATCCAGCATAGTTCGGTTTCATCAAAATCGGATCATGCCTACTCAGCCTGGTGGACATTTTTGAGAAGGTCATCAAGGCAATGAATGAAGGCAAAATAGTGCATACTACCTACCTTAACCTGAGCATTTAATACAATACCCCACTTAGGCATTATAAACAAACTCATGGGTATAGGAATAAACCCCTATGATACATGCTGGATAGCCAACTGTCTGGTTGGTCAAGATAGTGGAAATGACCTCCACAAAGTGAACAGTCACTATGGTCACTAGCAGAGTTCCTTAAGGATCTGTGCTGGGGCTGCTCTTTTTTTATTTTTTTCAAATCTTTATTGCTATTGTTTTGGTTCATTAAACAAATTATTAATATACAGTAGCAGGTGATAATACATTGAAAGTAAACATTTACAAAGTTAAATAAAGCAATTGTTCATTCTAGTAATTGACAAGTACCTTTAAAGTTCATTTTCTCAATATGAAGAGAGACAAGGATGAATAGCAGAACGAGATGAACAGACATATGACTAATATGACAATATTAACATTGTTAATATACAATGTAGCTTTTTGCACATAGAATGTATTGGATAACTATACATTGTCACAGAATACAGGAAAAACAAACAAAAAATGCTCTATACAGCTATTTACAAATAGTGCTATAATATAATGACAGGATTCTAATTAATCTTGAGAAGAAGCGATAATTCTTATCTTTGTATGCATCTTATATTACATGTAAATATTAGGGAACACAGCGGTGTAAGACTGCTGAGGAGGAGACTGGTGGCAATATTACTGTTTTTACTGTCTTTCGGCTTTTCCCAGTTAGGGGTCGCCACAGCGGAACTCCGGTCCACTAATGATTGGCAATAGATTTTTACGTGCTGGCTTGCCGGGCCTAAAGCACAACCTTCAATGAAGGAACGCCCATGTCGACACACAGAAGACGCTCTGAGAATCGAACATGCAATGTCTAACTGTGAGGCGACAACTCTACCGCAGCACCACCACCACTGATGGCAATACTACTAAATGACAATAAATATAGAAAAAAACATTGTTTGCTATGTTAAGATGCAATCAAGGGTAGTACCCCAGAATCTGAGGTATTTCAGGAGCTTATTAACATTGTTAGTGGTTAGTTTATGAGATAAAATATACTTAGATGCCATGTTCTTACATTTGTCCCAATCTAGTTTAGAGTGATCTAACCAGTTTTATGTAAAATAGATGAAAAGAGCAATCTGTTTCCTGAGATCAGTAGAGGTGATGTCCGCATGGCATATATGAAGTATAGTGAATTCCCAGGAGAGAGTGGATTTACCATAGCCCATTTTTTCAAGTTTGATCCTTAGGGAATTCCATAGATTCTGAGCATATTTACAGTACCACAGAATGTGTAGGAGGTGAGCTGTAGCTGTGGGGGAAAAAGGGCAATAGGGTGAAGTGTTAGGAAAAAAAAAAGTTTAAATGTTCTGGACTATAGTAAGCATTATTAATCATTAACTGGGTATAAAATAGTTTCTTAAAAGGAACAAAACTGTTCGTGTGGTTAATTGCTTGAGTGAGATGAGCATCTGTCAGGTCAGGGTTTTTGTTTCTCCAATATTGTGCAAATATAATAGAGGACTGGTATCTAGCTGTCGAGAATAGTTTGTAAGTGATTGAAAGCATCTTCTTTTTGATTTTTAGACATTTCAGGAGTGAGGTAAGCCAAGTTTATTTCTTCTTGTAGCTTATTTGAGAAGCATCCTAAGGTAGAAATTAATTCATTGATTTGTCTCAAGATTATTGTGTATTTGGTATTTAAGTTTTATTTTATTATCATTAAGAGAGTTGTCCTTAACCTGAAAGAAGTTCCATACAGTTAAGGTTTTAATTTGAGGTAAATGATCTAGGTTTATCATCTTGTTACTCAATTTTAGATTTGTGTTCAGATGAATGGGCTGCAATAGAATAAACACATTTGATAGACCTAATGAGGTGAAGAGTTTTTGAAATATGTTAATCTTGTGCTTAATTAGATTGGGTAATTTTTATATCTTTTAATAGAGATTTATTTATGAAGGGTAATGCTTTGGAGTTTATTTTACAACTTTTCACATGAGCCTGCCAGAGACCAATCCATTGAGGAAAGCAAGTTATTTTGTTTGGATTATGGTCTGAGATTATGATACTACTGGCACAGATTATGTCGTAATACAATCTGAAATCATGGATCACCAGATATCCCTTGTGTTTTGGCAACATTAATCTTGATAAGGAAATTCTATGATTTTTAGGGAACCATATAAATTTAGTTAAGGTTCTGTTCATTTTTTTTAAAATGTTTAGAGGGATGATATTGTCTGTTGAATTAAACTGGAACAGTATTCTGGGCAGAACATTAATTTTTAATATTGCTATTTTAGACAAGAAAGGGGAATTTTATGTTTTTATGTTTTTCCATCTGGTTAAATCATTCTCTATGGATGACCATATTCTAAGAAGGTTATTTTGTAGGGAGTTTTTATGATTATGGTCAAATACTATCCCTAGATATTTAAGACTATAGTTAAGCTTTATTTGGGATATGGGAAAAAGAGCTTCTTTATGACTGTTCAAGTTAATTGGAAAAATAAGAGATTTTGAGGGGTTAATTTCGTAGTTGGACATTTTCAAGAAGATTTCAATTGTATTTTGGACTTTAGTAAGATCAGTGTTGGGAAGCTGGAAGTATATTATAAGGTTTTGTTCAAATTCTGAAAAAGCAAGACTATTTCCCAGAATGCTGGGTATATGGTGACAGTTTTTTTTTGTGTTAAGTATAAGAATAGGGTTCAATATATATGCTAAAAAGGTATGGTGAGAGGGGACAACCCTGTCTAGTGCCATTATTTAATTTAATTTTAGATGAGTGTAACTTATTGATTATTAACTTAGTATATGAAGAGTTATATAAGATTTTAATTATATTTATGAAACAGTCTGGAAAGTTGAATTGTAGAGTTAAGAATAAAAATTTGTGGTTTACTCTGTCGAAAGCCTTTGCGGCTTCTAGTGCCATAAGGTATGGGGGAGTTTGTGTTTTGCAGTAAATTGTATAGCCACTTCTAGGGTAAGTGTATTGTCCCAAGTGTGTCTTCCCTTCATGAATATTGATTGCTGTGGAGATATAATTGAATGGATGACTTGTTTAATTCTATTGGCTAGAGTCATAGTCAGAATTTTGACATCTACATTAATAAGTGAAATAAGCCTATAATTTGATAGATTAGATTTGTCAGTATTGTGTTTATGAATAAAGATGGTTTGGGAGTTGTTAAGATATAAATCAGCAAAGCCATATTTACAAATATGATCAAAGACTTAAAAGGATAGAGACAAGTTTCAAGGTGAACTTTTTATAAAAATTTGAAGCAAACCTGTCAGGACCTGGGGCTTTGTTACTTTTTAGACTCTTTATTGTTTCCATAATTTCTTCATTTTTTAGAGGGGACTTGAGATTTTTAAACTGGTGCTTTCCAATTTTTGGGAATGTAATAGCATTAAAGGAGGAGTTGTGAGACTGTGGATTTATTTTTTCTGTGGTCTATATAGTCTATCATAGATATTTTCAAAGATACGTACTATATCTTGATTATTTCTGATTATTTCATTATTATGTTTAATTTGTGAAATTGTAGGTGTGTCTTGTTGAGCTTTTGTGAGCCTAGCTAATAACCTAGTGGGCTGTTGAGTCTCTTCAGAGTGGTTGGCTAGGAGTTTCATTTGTCTGAATATGAGATTTCGAGCATGCAAATCATATAGGTTTTTCTGTTGGTTGAGGAGCTGGGCTTCAAGTTCAGGATGGAAGTTTTTTTGGAGCGATTTTTCAATTTCTTGGATTTTCTGTTAAATTTCAGTCTCTTTCTCTCTAGCAAGTTTTTTAAAATACGAGGCCTTTTGGATTATCAGCCACAGATTTTAATTTTTGTGGCTGCCCAAAGAATGTCCAGAGTGATGTCTGAGGTTAATAAGTCAGTATTAAGTTCATCTAGTATAGTGTTGATTTTAACTACTTCTTCCTTTTCATGAACATTTGGGTTTAGGGACCAAGGAGTAGTAGGTGTTTTGTTTAAGAGTATTATTTAAGAGGAAATTCTTCAGAGTTATTTTGAAATGGTTTGATAGAAATCTCAGACTATTTGTATAAATAGTTTTTTCATTTATGAGGGTATCTGAGATCAGAAAGAAGTCGATCCTTGACCATGACTTATAACAGAGTGAGTAAAATGTGAATCTGTCACCATTTATGAAATGATTGTTTGAGAGAGCGGTGTCAACTAAGGCAAATTCTAGTGTTAGTTCATCTAAGGTGATTAAAGCTTGCTTATTTTGTTTGTTACTTTTGTTAGATCTATCATTTAGTGATAACCTAACCACTAACCATGTTCCAATCACCCCCTACCAGGGGTGAAGCTAGGAATTTCCAATTTGTACTCACAGCTCTCAAACTGCTACCCCCTTCCCCAGCCAAGCTATGGCCATTCTTGTAATTCCCAGTTCGCTCTTTTAGTATCGATGAAGAAGCATTCGCTGTAATGCCTCTTCAATAATATAATATAGATTCACTCAAACTCTGTTCCTTGAATTGAAAAGTCAGTTCTTTGAAAAATGCAACATGGTAGTTGGGGTAGAGGATCCATGCTTTTGTTTTCTGTAACTAAGGTACAGGTTTTGAGCTTGAGAAAATTACTAACCACCTACTACCCCTAACTAGGGTGTTTCATTCACACACACACACCCCACCTACCTCTTAGTGCAAGAAATAGGGACAAAGCCTAAAATAAGCAGGGACAGATATTAAATAATGCTCTCATAAACTTAGAACGTTGCTAGAGTAACAGGATTTGTGCTAGTATGAGAAAGTTGCTAGAATAACAGGATTTGTGCTAGTATGAATTTTTCTAAAGGACATGAAGTCTGAAACTCAAATGTGTCATTATTTAGCAACTTTAGCCTTCAATGATTTTCTAGAAAATCACAAAATTTATGAGGAACAGACAAAAAATATAGGGCAAAAATCTGGACATTCTGCAAAATTCGGACAGTTGAGATGTATGCTACCTACCACACACACACACACACACACACACACACACACACACACACACACACACACACACATATCTCTCAACCTCTTAGAGCAACAAACCCATAAATAAAACTGAGGCAAAGGCCCAAAAATGAAGACTTTTTTAAAATATTGCCCTTATAAATTTAGAAAGATAATAGAATAGTAGTAGGTCTTGCATTAGTACGAATTTTCTGAAAGGTATGAAATCTGAAACTCAAATGTCTGCCGTTATTTTCTAACTTCAATCTTTAATGATTTGCCACTAATTTGCCAGAAAACAGCAATTTTATGAAAAACGGACCAGAAATGTGATGCAAAAAAATAAAATTGTCAGGCAATACAGCTGGAAACCTGTCAAAGAAGGTACACAATTTTAATATGAGCACTGTTAACTTGAGCAGCTGACAAAATTAGAGAATCTACATGCATTTTTGAAATTAAAGTAATGTATAACTCTGATCATTATAGGTTCATAGGTTGGTACTAGGCTATCAGCCCTAGGGCCTATACAAGCCTAGCCATAACAATTCCCTGGCTATTTCTTCCCACATTATTTACTTTCCTGGACCCCTGTCTAGCAGGGCGACTGACGTGATCCCTGGGGTGAATTTCCTTTCTCCCATCCAATCGTCAAGGTTCCTCTTGAAGAGGTCCAAAGAGGCACTCTGCTTGACATGTATGGGCAATCTATTCCAGAGTCTGGGGAGTCTCTGGGTCAGGAACCTATCCCTCCAGCATGTTTTGTTTATTGTGAAGAC
The DNA here is from genome assembly GCF_019279795.1 of Protopterus annectens. NCBI lineage: Eukaryota > Metazoa > Chordata > Ceratodontiformes > Protopteridae > Protopterus > Protopterus annectens. The sequence continues at coordinate 358,927,608 of NC_056749.1, forward strand.
AAGGTTTAGATCCCTGGAGCGTGTAGCTCTGAGGGATTGGGATTTCTTTAAGTGTAGCATGTCCAACAGCTCTGGGTTTGACATGGCCTTGTATGTTAAGCAGAGATCGCCTCTGAGTAGGCGATATGCAACAGAGTATAGCTGGAGTTTTTAAGGCGGTCAGCGTAGGGCATCTGCTTTAGGCCTGTGATTCTTTTAGTGAGGTATTTCTGAGGCCTTTCCAGTTGTTGCAGATGTCTTGAGAGGTACATACCAAATGGGGCGTTGTATTCTATAATGGGTCTAATGAGGGATGAGTACAGTGGGACAATGACCTCCTTTTTCTGGATGAAAAGCCCTTCATGATGAGGTGTGCCACATAGAAGGATTTCCTGACTGTTGTGGTGATGTGGTTATCGAAGGTGAGACCACTGTCCACCTGTGTCCCTAAGTCTCTTATCACACATTCTGTGTTTAGTGTACTGCCACCTATATGGTAATTCATGGATACATGTTTTTTCCCAAAGGGGATAACAATACATTTCTTGGCATTGAGCTTGAGCCCATGGCTCTGGCACCAAGCATCTGTTTCTGTAAGGCCCTTTTGTAGAGTATCCACATCATTTGGGGATTCAATAATGGCTCCCAGTTTGCAGTCATCTGCAAACTTTGTTAGCCAGAGTCCCTTAGTGTTGACCTGTACTTCAGAGAAGTAGATGCCAAACAAGAGCGGCCCCAGGACTGAACCCTGAGGTACTCCACTTGTCACTTGTCTGGAGCTGGATTTGGAGTCGGCTACTTTTACAGTGTGGGTTCTATCAGTAAGCCATTTAGCAACCCATTGGGTGACATAGGGATTAATACCCAACTTAGTAAGTTTATCTATGATTCCAGAGTGGGGGATGGTGTCAAAGGCCTTGGCAAGGTCTAGATAGGCTGTATGGACCACCTTACCCTTGTCCATGGCTCTGGAGACTGATTCAAAGAAGTCAATCAGGTTCAGGAGACAAGATCGGCCCTTCACAAACCCAAACTGGGTGGGGTCCAGTGTTTGAAGGTTGCCAATGTCTTTGTTTATAAGTTCCATGAAAATACGCTCCATGGCCTTGCAGATAAGGCTTGTCAGACTGATAGGACGGTAGTTTCTGGGATCCAAGGTGGATCCCCCCTTGTGGATTGGGATAACTGTAGCTCTGCCACTCAGTGGGCACGAAACCTGAGGTGAGGCTATGATTAAACATGACACTTAGGTGAGGTGCCAGTTCATATTGTAGTTCATGTAGTACACAGCCCGGGATGTCATCTGGTCCCATGGATGCTGTATTCTTGGCTTTAGAGAGTGCGTTTTGTACCTGTGTGGCCGTTATTACTGGAATTTGGCAATCTTCCGGTATTGAGATGGGCCATTTAGGGGGTGAGAGGGGGTGAAGTTGGCACTGAATCGATCTGCCAGGATATTGGCAATATCCTTTGGATCAGTATATTTATTGCCATTCTGTTTTAGCTCAGAGCAGATCTGAGCATTGCCATTTAGATTCTTGACATAGTTATAGAATGCTGTGTGGTTGTCTTTGGAATCTTTGGCAATTTTATTTTCATAACTAGCTTTGGAGGATTTTATGAAGCATCTCAGTTTCTTACTGAGGCTAGTAAGGGAGTTTTTTGCATCCTGGGATTTTCCTCTTTTCTGCAAAAGTTTCTTCCTTTTGTTGTAAAGTTTGTTTATGGCAGGGGACCGCCAGATTGGCTTCCTTTTTTTGGATGAGAGCATTTTGGTTCTATTTGGGATGGCACGATTCATGCATGAGTGGATGTGCTTGTACAGTGCCTTATTAGTTATTTATAATTGTAAAGCCTCCACATTTTCTTCCAAAATTGCTATTTTACGGTGGGGTTATTAGGGGGGAGCAACATTTTGAGCCAAAATTGGGAACAGTTGAGAGGTTTGGATATTCCTAATTCTATAAAGCAATTTGCACGTACCTCTCAACCTCTTAATGCAGGAAATCTGGACAAGGTCCAATATATTGGGGGAACATACAAACAGTACTAAAAATTTATCTTGTATTGACAGTTGATAGAATAACAGGTCCTGCTTTAGCATGCATTTTTCTGAAGGTTATGACGTCTGAAACTTAATGTCTGTCATTATTTAGTGACTTAATTCCTAAATGATTTGCCAGAAAAGTTTTATTTTGCATTTTACAGAACGAACACCAATAAATATCTGCTAAACAAAGCAATGCAGTCTCACAATGAAACTAGACTTAGCATTAAAACTTCTTTGCCCTTGAAACTCACATTTATTGAAACAGCATTGAAACCCACATTCAAAGAAAATACATGTTGCCAGTGGCAGATAAAGATTAACTTTTTGCTGTTTTCAAATCATAGGCCCCTTGCACATGGAACATGCGCTTTGATACACCTTCCTGATTGTATTAAATTATATTCCTTGTGCAATACAGTATAGTTGTTGGAGACAATTTTACATTTTATTGTTTTGAACATTTTTCCAGTAAACAATGAAACAAAATGCATGCACCAATAATGACAAAACAGCCCAATTCAGAACATTTCCATTATAAAAGTTTACTCAAACTTCTACAGTCCAACAGTATCATTAAATATGCACAATCTCTGAACTAGTAAAAGCCATCTACGCAATTCCACATTAAAGAAATCTGTAACTAATGAAGAGGCTGCTGCTAGCAAACAACTTTATATTTCATTGTTTGATCTACAAATAAAGTGCCTGTTGCCCTTGAGGAATAAATTGCCTATGTTGCATTAAAAAAAGTGATACGGGGGGGCGTGGCTAGGATGCTTAACTGATAGCTGAACTTCATTTCAGCTCTCTTACCTCAATACAATTCCTGACAGGAATTTTACAAAATAATATTTAATTTGAAGAAATTTTTATTACTAACTTATTTCTAATAACTCTGAGCATCTATAAGAAAAAAATTGTTGTCAGAACTTGTATAATTCCTGTCAAATTAATTACTGGAAAATCAGCACCAATATCAGCTTTACAGCATGAGTCATCTAAGGAATATAGCACAAGACTCTTCTCTCAAAAAACACCTGCAGTCTCTCATTACAAATATACAGGAACTTACAATAAAAATCGACAAGATGGACAATAAAATAGATACTTTTAAAGAAAAGTGCTCACAACAACTGGAACAGCTTCAAGAAATGTTTACACAACAGAAAGGACAGATATCACTTATTGAACAGTCATTAAGTGACATTGACACTAGAAGAACAACAAACTGAATTCTTACTTCAACAGAACACATATTTGAAAAGCTTGATGATATGGAAAATAGAACAAGAAGAAATAATATTAGAATATATGGTCTACCAAAAAAATCTGAAGGGGGACAATATGATAAACTTTCTTACCACCTGGATACCAGATGTAACAAAAATATCTGAAGCTCTTTCATATGGTATAGAACGGGTGCATAGATCACTAGCAGCTTCTGGAAATGCTTCTTCTCTGGGTAAGAACAAGCCGAGATCTATAATTGTGAGATTTTTTTCTACACAAGATAAAGATCTTGTATTAAGAAATGCTTGGGCAAATTCTCCCATCAAATACAAAGATTCATTAATAAGATTTGACAATGATTATTCTACAAAGGTGGTTTCAAAAAGAAAAGAATTTCTACCAATAATAAAAATCTTGAAGAAAAAGCAACTGAAAGTCCATCTTTTATTCCCAGCAAGACTGAGAGTTGTTCTACCAAATGGAATAAAAATCTTTGAAACAGTAGATTCAGCAATAAAATACCTTACCAACAACATCCTAACACATGAAGAATCTATGGACTGGACAATAAGTACACCGAAAAGAAATGCTGAAGTAAATAATTGGAAAACTGTTGAGCAAAAGAAAAAAAACTAAAGGACAAATAATCTTATACATGTTATATTCTGTAAAAATCTAAATAATAATACTAACAACAAAAGAAAAGTTCTTACTGTCTTCAAGTTACACTGAAACAGGTACTGTTTTCAATTATACTTTAAATGTCAAAATTCACATAAATGTAAATACATTTATCTCTAATCGCATCAATATACTAAGCATAATTTAAACATTACTCTATTTTTCATTATTATCATCTATTATTTTCATATTCTTAATCAGAGTAATCAGTGCAAAATAATGTTCCCAACTAGTTATTTATTTATTTTCTCTCTTTGTGTTTTGTTGTTTTTATTTTTTTCTCTTCTTTTTATAAAATCTTCATTAACTTATAATACTTTAATCAGTATATGGTTATATTGCTTAGTGGGTATAGTAATGGCTGCTACTTATTATCAGTTACATTCCTGACAGCATTACTTTTTATAAGTTAAACGTGTCCCTATTTGGATAAACACTAATGCTGGGCGGAAATGTGTTGCTTTTGAAATTAAGTATTTCAGTTAGGATGTATCATAAGACTACTTTAAATAATCTTAAAAGGTGTTCTGCTTTTGACCCATATGCACATACTAATATAGTCCAGTGAAAAAATATGTTTTAAGTGATATTTTGAGGCTATAAGTCAGGTGTGTTGTGGCTCCGGAGATCCGGAGTTGAAAGATGCTTGTGACTAGCTTAGATATCCTGTTGTCTTTTCCTTTGTAGAGAAATAAGGCATAGCATGTTTAAAATGCAAAGTTTGATAGGTTTGAACACTACTCCGCAAACTAGAGTGCTCGCGTGCACACTACATGAGTTTGTCACCAAGTAAGAGAAGGGAAAAGAAAAAAGAAAAAACACATACCTTTTCCCGCTTGGTTCTTGAGACAATTTAACAGCCACAAACATCACTAGAAACTTGAGTTACTTATTGCTTGTCGCATTTACTTGTGTACGCCATCCCCTGACTCTTTCTAATTGACGTCTAGTCAGGAAATAAGCTAGGTTCACATTTAAAGATACAGAAACCTAAATTCCTTCTAAGGAAACGTAAATAATATAAGTGGTTCATATAAATATACACCGATATATATTTTTTGAAGCACTTTCAGCTTATGGCTACTGATGTCTTCTAGCACCTTGATAGATAAGGATGTATATCTGCTTGTCTTTCTGTGAGTTTAGATTTCCAGACATTTTAGCTATCCCTTACTATGTTTTATACAGCAGAGTTTAAAGAGCAGAAATTAATCATCAGCAAATAAAATCACTGCTGTTTTACAAATTCTCTAAAGAAACTAGTAAATGTCAAACAACTGACAGGTTTATTTTAAGGAAAATTGCCATTTCCCACACTGGTGCTCCTACAAAATACTACTAATGTCCTGCTACCAAAATATGCCCTCAAGTGGACAAATGGGATGCAACAAGAAGGTTAAATGTGCATTTAGCAAATCAAACATTTAAATAACAGAATAATATAACAGAATAATATACTAGAGAAAGTAAAAGCAATAATTATATAAGCAACTATAATAAGTAACATAACAGTGGATTTAACCCAATGTGTCAATTATACAATATTTATATCCCATATAGCTTTGAACTTTGTCGAAGCTTCTGTGTACTACACACATATTGTATTAAATCTAATTTGAGTAAAAGAGGGAGAGGCTTAGCCCACACCCTAATTTATTACTAAGTTACCATGCATTATGAACATACATTGTGGCAGGTACTCAACGAGCTATCCATCCTTAGATGGCTCATGCTGTTCCCATTTGCTCATCTGAATAATGACTGCGGCTGTACTCTTATTATTATATTACCTGGCTGTGGCTTCACCCTTCTTATAATATTACCTGGCTGTGGCTTCACCCTTCTTATAATATTACCTGGCTTTTTACATTATCAAGAATGACACAATACTAGTGTATGCGGGTATATCATGTTACTGTTAGTGTAAACAAAAACGCTTGACAATGCAACCGTAATTCTTAAACCTTTCTGCAGACAAATGTATTGTCTAGCAGTTGAGAGCCTGATTGTTGCTAATCAGCAGACCTGTATTTTCATGTTCCAATATGACTACATGAAAAGACACCAATATTAGTCTGCAAGTTTAGTAAACAGTAAATTCATTGGGGATTAATTTGAGGGGACACTTATTATAGCTAAAGCACTTGACATTTGATAAATGTATCCTCTCAATGATGTGTTCTATCTAGTCATTAACTGTAAAACAACTTGTCTGAGAAATATTGTTGTAATGCCAGTTAATTATTTGAATTAAATATTTCTATATACAGTCATAAAGCAATTACCAGGATAAATAATACTCTTGCAGTGCATGGATCACCATAGCTATCCTCTGATGTTAGAGGAGAAACAAGCTTCTTAAACACCTTTTTGACATAATAAAGGTGTTACCCCATAGTTTAAATACATTTTGTCTATTTACTGCAAAATGGGCTAGGAATTTTAACCTGTATCATTTTCATACATAATAGTTTAAATCTTAGCAGCTTCCATTATTTTGATATGTTCTCAAGTATACTTTTTAAATAGTATAATGAGAAGCTCCAGATGTTTAATGCTAAACTTTTATTCAGTCATAAGATTAAATTACTGGTGTTAAGTAAGTCAAAATTATATCTCCAGCACTTATTGTCAGCAGATAAACTCACTGGTTAAGTGTCAGTCTAAGCTGTAAGAGTTAATATGTGATATACATAGATGTTTGCTTTAAAAATGTGGTCAAGTGCACTGTAGTTTTATCTCTGTACTGTGTCAATTTTGATTATACAAAGTCCCTCTGAAAGTTGATAGAAGTGTTAACAACAAAACACTCAATCAAGTAACAACATTATAAGTAGTCTCTTGAATAAGGGAGGTGTCTAATTTTTGATCTTGTTGTCTCCAGCCATGGGAATTGTTTTTGAAAAGCTGAAAAATGCAATCAAAGGAACATATTTAATGCCTACTAAAGAAATATTAATATACTTGTACATTGTGTTGCATTTCAGTTTATGTTAAACATGAAATATGACGTGGTTTCAGAACTATTCATGTTTTTATTCCAATATGACTTTGCAAATACTAATTTAAACACTGGTTTCGGACTTGAGTAGTCTAAAACAATTGCACAACAATGGTATTGTGTTATACAGTAATGTCAGTAAATAGTTTTCAACAGATGTATGAAATATACAATTATAGATTTTAACATGATGTTTATTAATACCCTAAATTATTTTGAAATGATACTACCTTAATCTAAATATTTGTACCTTTTTGAAACCTGATTAGAAATAAGTATTATTGAATTACAATAAGATGAGTAAAGAATATATGTATATATTTTAGGTGATTACATTATCTTAATATATTATTCAATTATTTTTATTAAAAAACTAAGAGGATAAGAGAAACTGATCCAAATATTATTTGTGAGGGTAGAAAGTTGGTTTGGTTAGATTCACTAACCAAACAAAGAGGTATATTACCTCATAGCGATAGGGAATGGTTTTTAAGGTTAAGAATTACAAGTTTGGAAGTTCTTTGTTTTTTTTTTTTTTTTATTTATTCTATCACTTTGGTGTCACTCAGAAACATGCAAAAATCATACAAGAAAAACATTTTGAATTCTGTATCCAAGATGGAACTAAGAATAAACAATATTTACATAAACTCATGCATAAACCAAACTCAAAACTAGGAAATAAAATGTTTATCCATAAATGTTAATGGTTTAAATAATAGTAATAAAAGGAGAAGCCTATTTAAGTACATAAACTTACATAAACCACAAATAGTCTTTTTACAAGAGACACACTTATTAGACAGAGATATAAACAACTTAAATATTAATAATTACACAGTACTAATAAACTCTCAATACAAAACAAAAAAAGAGGAGTAGCTATACTACTTTGCAACTCAATTATAACACCTAAAATTACTATTCATCAAGATACATCAGGTATGTTTTGTCTAGTTTCAATAGAGTTAAATAAGAGAATCTATACTTTAGTAAATCTATATTGGATCCCAGGACTAGGATTAAAAACAGTTAAACAGAATTTTGAAGAGATAATTAATTTAACTAAGGGTAGCCTGATATTTGCAGGAGACTTCAACTGTATAATGAATGAAAAAGATACAGATTCTAAATCCAAAAGAAGAAAACAACCTATCTCTAAAGTACTATCAAAATTTATAGATACATTGTATTTAAAAGATATAAATGAATTTGCAGAACCAGACTCACTAATCTTCATATTTTATTCTCATAGATATAAAACTAACTCTAGAATTGATAGAATATATGTTGCCAATGACCTAATAACAAAAATTGACAAAGTCAAAATTATAAATTGTCCCTTATCTGATCATAATGCCATAGTCTTTGAGATAGAGCTTACACCATTTTATTCAAATCCCATTACTAGGACACCTTCCTATATCACAAACTTGACAGATTTCAAAGAATTTTATGAAGAAACAATCAAAAACTTTCTAGAAATAAATTACACAGAAGATATTTCAGAAATATATGTCTGGGATTCATTAAAAGCTGTTACATATGGGAAGATATTATCCTGGTACATAAATAAAAGGAAGTTATGGAATAAAGATATGCTAGACTTACAAAACAAAGCAGATAAATTGAAACTTGAAATACAAAAGGGCAATGCTACTCAAGTTCAAGAACTTACACAAATCAATAAGAAGTATACAGAATTGCTACATCATAAGATTATGATTAACTTAGAAAAGATAAAAATAAATTCATACTATACTAATTCAGCACACCTGAGATACTTAACTAATAGAACAAAAAAAATAATTAAATCTAAGCAAATAAAATAAATATTTATTCCTAATACTAACAAAAGAGTTACGGAACTAAATGATATTTTAGAAGCATTCAGACTCCAATTTAACATTGATAATTCCATAAATACTCAAGATACACCTACTAAGAATATAAAAAAATACTTTAACACAAGAACAAATAGACATTATAAGCAAACCAATCAATATGACAGAATTAAAATCACAAATTAAAAAGCTGAAGACAAATAAAGCACCTGGCCCAGACAATATGCTACCAGAAATGTATAAATTAATACCCAATCAAGCCATATCCTTATTATTAAAAGTATATGATATAGCCGATAAAGATTTGAATATACCACCCTCTTGGAAATATTCATTGATATCCACAATTATCAAACCAGATAAAGATGAGAAGCAGTGTTCCTCATATAGGCCAATATCAATACTCAATATAGACTATAAGATGTTTATGGCTCTATACGCAGATAGGATCAAACACTTTCTTCCTTTCTTAATTCACAAAGATCAAACAGGTTTTATTAAAGGAAGAAATACTTCAGATAATATTAAAAGAATACTAACATTAATAGATTATAGCATACATAAAGTCCTAGATTTAAATGTAATCTCATTAGATATTAATAAAGCTTTTGATTCAGTTAACTGGAACTTTCTTTCACTAGTTTTAAAAGAATATAACTTTCCTTCTAATATTAATAATCTTATCCAAATACTATATGAACAATCTACTCCATATGTTAAACTGAGATCATATAGATCAGGTCCTATAACAATCAAAAAGAGAACTAAACAAGGTTGCCCTTTATCACCATTGTTATTTGCATTACTCATAGAACCCTTTGCAAATCAAATCAGATCAAACAATAATATAAAGGGCATTTGTATTAATAAAATGTTAAACCTTAAAATCCAACTCTTTGCTGATGACATACTATTAACTCTCTCAGATGCAAATGAGTCTTTGAATGCTCTATTTAACTCCATGAATAAATTTCAAAATATTTCAGGCTTAAAATTTAATGAAAACAAAACTAAAATTATGCCCTGTAATTGTAAAAAAAAAAAAATAAATAATATAAACAAAAGATTTTCCAAATATATAGTAACAGAAAGTAAATTATTATATCTGGGAATAAATCTACTCAATGAATTAACAGATTCTCTAATATTTAACTATAATAAAATACTAGACAAAATAGAACAGACAATTGGTTACTGGAATAAATATATCTTTTCAACAGCAGACAGATTATATCTTATTAAAATAATCATATTTCCCAAAATATTATACTTAATACAAAATTTTTCATTGCCACCTCCCAAATATATTATTCAAAGATACAATAAACTAATTTTAAATTTTCTATGGTTTCCAAATAAACCCCTTATAGCCTTAAATAAACAATTGCCAGATTGGGAAGATGGTGGAATTAATTTACCGGATATTGATTTATATATTACCTCATCTTTTATTAAAAACATAACACTATGGTTAAATTATTCATACACACCTATATGGAAATAAGCCCATGGGCAGATTTACATAGAAATCAATTATAATCACATACAAGACAACTTAACAGTAATACCATCACACCGTATATGGATGTTAAAAGATTATTTTTTAGGGAAAAGGAATAATATTAATAAATTGCCATCAAACTATATAAGCTCTACACTTTCAGTATTCAAAACATATATAAACAAAATACCAAATATTAATTCTTGGATTTTTCTTATTTTCCCTATAGCTTTTACACAAAATATTCTAGATACATTCCAAATATCTAAAATAAATATACTTAAAGAAGAAACATTACTCTTTTGGCATCAACTTATAGAGAAAGGGAAAATTCTAACAAAGGAACAGATAATTTAAATTTATAATATAAATAAAGACAATTGGTTGTTTTTACAAAATCTAAGGCATTTTCTTATAAATAAAATAGAACAAATGCAACCTTCAGTTAGACATGAAGCTCCAAAACTCATTGAATACCTTATTCTTATCACAAAACAGCCTTATCAGGGTACAGATTATTTGTCTAATATCTATAAAATTGTTAAAAAACAAAAATTTATCATGAAAAATCATACTGGGATTATTATACTTTAATAAACAACCATCCTCCAATTGAAGAAGAAAAAACTAATATTCTAAAATCTTCCAAATTTTCTACATTATCAAAATACTGGCAATTATTCACTTGGAGATATCTACACAGAAGTTTCTATACACCACATAGGTTAGCCAAAATGTATTCTATTGAAGATCAATGTTGGAAATGCCATACCAAGATAAAAGCAGATTGGCAGCATGTTTTTTATGAATGTATATGTCTCCATATGTACTGGAAATCCATTAACTATTTTTTCAGACTGTTTATAATGATAATTTTTAATTAACAAAGTCTTTAATTTTATTCAACTCTCCTATTCCAAACTGGGTTCCAAAAAAAGACACTAAAATCCTATGGTCACTATTGGCAATTTCACGTAAAATCATAACTATACACTGGAAAAATTAGGCTTCGCCTACGTTCAAGGAATTTGAGACTTTAACAACAACAGTTTCTCACATAGAAATATTAACAGCGAAGAACAGAACTAAAAGATTTACTTCTTACTATTACTCTTGGATGAAAGTACTGGAAATGCTCAAAAAGATCGAAGAAGATGTATCATCTTATGTTTCTAACTTTATATAATATAGAATTTCAGTGTTATTTGCATAGACACCAATGTAAATAGTTATATAATGGTTTGAAGTTAGTAATGTTTTAGAATTGTAAATGTTATTTATCTTTATTTCATGTAATGTTTAAGACATCTTATTTGAAATAATAAAAAAAATTTTGTGAAAAAAAAGTGATACGCTAGTAATATTGCAATAGGAAATGGATGGCAAACTGATAACAGGTTCATAGTTACTACTAGATATCTTCGCCAAAAAGGACTACAGCATCCACCCCCTTTACAACACAGTACAGTATCAGCAATGCAACTACCTACTGTGGGAGAAGAACCCACAGCCTTCTGCATCAAAAGCAAGTACCCTATCTGTTGTGCTATTAACAATATAAGCAAACTCAGCATAAGCAGCACTAAACTTTAGTTCCCCTACATCTCTCAGATCCTTATAAAATGTACTCAACATTCAGGTGTATCTCTGAACTTTGCAGCACAAGAAATCTGGAGAAAGCCAACATTTATTGGGGGGGGGGGTGGAGAAAAGCCCAAAAGCCAGGGACAAATTTTAAACATTGCTTGTATAATTTTGGAAAGTTGCTAGAATAAAATGCTGTGTTGCCACCATGCATGCCTTGAACCCAGAACCATATGCACTACAGTCAGTGCAACATACCACTATGCTAAATCAGCAGTTTGAAAAACAGGAAGACTGAAACTTAATGACTATTAGATAGTTCTCAACCTCTTAGCACAAAAACCCTGGACAAACAACAAAAATAATAATGGAGGAATACAACTTCAGTTCTCACTTCTCACCACAACTGGGGAATGCAACTTCAGTTCTCACTTCTCACCACAACTGGGCAATACAACTTCAGTTCTCACTTCTCACCACAACTGGGCAATACAATTTCAGTTCTCACTTCTCACCACAACTGGGCAATACAATTTCAGTTCTCACTTCTCACCACAAATGGGGAATACAACTTCAGTTCTCACTTCTCACCACAACTGGGGAATACAACTTCAGTTCTCACTTCTCACCACAACTGGGGAATGCAACTTCAGTTCTCACTTCTCACCACAACTGGGGAATACAACTTCAGTTCTCACTTCTCACCACAACCGAGGAATACAACTTCAGTTCTCACCATAGCTCACAACGGGGGAATACAACTTCAGTTCTCACTTCTCACCACAACTGGGGAATACAACTTCAGTTCTCACCATAGCTCACAACTGTTAGAAATAAAAATCTGAACAAAGTTCAGAAATGGTGGTGGTTAGGGACTTTAGGCTCTTCTTTCCCAGAAGCAAAGGTACAGGGTTTGAGCCTAAACACCTGTTGTGTTATGTGGGGGCATTTCACACACACACACACACACACACACACACACACACACACACACACATTTCATAAATTCTAGAACTACCATCACACAGCTTAAAGCAATACGACTTATGATACCACAGCTGTACACCTTACGTTGCATAGACAGCTACACAATGTCTTGCACAAATCATATGCAATGTAAAGTAACCAACTATAAAACATCTGTTTATGCCCCAACTCTCTTAAGCTGTACAGACAGCACCATAACTTCTTACAGAAATAATATGTCACATACAGTTACAAACAACTATTAAACAATATCTGTTTATGTCCTCGACTCTCTTAAGCTTTACAGACAGCAGCATAATTTCTTGCACAGATAATCTACAGCTTTCAAGTTACAAGCTATGAGATCCCATCTGCTTGAGATGGTTGTTACTAAAGTGGATGTAAAAGATGCCACAATACTTTCTGAAAGGAGTACTATTTCCTTGGTGCCCTGACCAAATTTTCCCTTCGTCAGTGTGAGTACCATGACAGGTCTTCACTCTGAAAGTAGGCCGCTGGCCTAGTGGGATTAACCCAATCAATAATCAGTCAAACAAACAAATAAAATAACGATTTATGTCCTAGACTGACTTTTAAGCAAGTCTTATATGACTTGGTATTTTGGAGATTAGAGCACAGGGCTTCATAAACCAGAGGTCATGAGCTCAAATTTCATGGCCTTCTTTTTCTTGCTTAAAATGTCTAAGAATGGCAGTTAGCATAGATGATAAACTGTTAATGACCTGCTCCCCATAGTCCAGAGTTTTATTCCCTCAGCTTCTACTAGTCTATTCCAAGTAAGACACTCAACTAGACAATGCTCTGGGAAATTGGGCTAAGCTCCTTAATGGTGTCATGGGCCATCTATTTAATCAAATGAACATATCACATTTTTTTCTAATTCAGTTTAAAATTTTGTGACCTTATAGAATTAGTTATATTAGTTTAAACAGTGCACACCATCACCTGCATGAAGAATGAAGGCATTTTTCCCAAAGTAAAACATGAATGAAAAAATGAAAAATGTGATGCCTGTCTTTTCCAGGACTCACTCAAAAAAAAGTGATGCGAGGACATGAGTCAGATCTTTATAAACAATGTATTTCAATTATTTTATAATATACTTTATATTAGCGGCTAAGTTTCTCAAACGCTAAAAATCCTGTTCATTTGCTGTAATTTTAAATTAAACCAACAGACAAATGGTGTATGTGTTATGATCCATCCATCCATCCTCAACCCCTTATCCCATTTTTACATGGGATCAGGGTGTCACTTCAACAGTGACAATCATCTCAAGCCAAGGTTTACACTGCTGGGTGGCTAGTCCTGCCACTGTAGTTCATTCATACCCTTCACTCACACAAACACTCTCACCTACGGCCAATTTAGAGTGCCCAATCCACCTACTGCATGTCTTTGGAATGTGGGAGGTAACCGCAGCAGCCGGTGGAAACCCATGTGAGTATGTGTTATGATAGTTAATGTAATTTACTTTGATCAGTTAAGCTACACTAATAGGTAAACCAAACTTTTTTCAGCTGTTTCACAATACAGGGTATATCAACTGCAACTATTGTGTAAAACAAAACATTTCTTTTCAAATCAGCTGAAATGGATGTTTTTTAAGGGCTATATTTGTACAAAGATTACTGAAAACTGTTGGAAGAGAAAATTAGACCACTTTCAGTATTACATCATTATCCATGGAGGAAGGGAAAGAGGAAGGTATGCTCAGCGACTGTATTAACAGGTAGCAGGGAAAGGGTTGGTTTAGGCCAGTGCTAAGGGGAACAGTGCAGGTGCTACATGTTTTATAAGGGTGGCAAGGGTGCCCATTTGCATCTTCTTAACTTGTACTACAAACTGCAGGCAAGGGCTAGGCATGCAAAAACTTAAAATGTGTTAAATATGGAAAAAAAACTACAAGAGTGTACCTACATGATACTGCTCTGCCTAAGCACAGTGCTCAGAACTTATGGGTAGCTGGGCATTACCTAACAGCGGACGTTTCACTATTCCATCAATTTCACAAAGAGCAAAAGGACACTAAATGACTTCTGGCTATCCACCTAGAATTTTATGTATATTCTTCTCCAGAATGCAGGAACTGTAAGACAAATCCTACAGATATAGATCTGTTCAGTAGAATTCTAACACTCTGTATCCAGAACTACAAGGTTCCAATGCTCAGCTGTCTCAGAGTTATGAACTGTAAAAATCAGAATCAAGGAGCTTGTAAGCATTCAGGCAATGTGAAATGCATTTACATTGCTCCAGTTGTATCTAAAGAATGCAGATAGCTCAATGGATAATTCAGATGGAACTCTGGTATCATTTTGAAAGACAGAGGAATGATGTATTTTCTTGTGATTAATGAAATTCAGGAATAGTACATCTCTATGCTCAATGGTAAGATTTCAGTACTAAATCAGAAGAACATATCACAAAGCCCTACCCCACATTTTTCCAGAATAAACCAGAAGACTCATTAGATTAAGTAATTTATACTCCCAAATAGCAGAAAATCAAGAATAAAAAGTGATTGCCACTGACATGAATGCACAACATTCTGAAGAAATTACAAGTACTCCGCACCCAAAAGAAATAATATAACTCCGCTTCTATGTGGGGACAAAACTACTCCCTGTTCCCATGCTGGTTCATTGCCTGCACACCTCCTGTCTTTATATATATATGTGTGTGTGTGTGTGTGTGCTTGGCTTAGCACACAGACTACACAGAAAAATTAGCAATAAGCATTACCAAACTCCTTACTCTTCAGCAAATCATATGTGAAAAAAAACTTCTCCAGGTTATTGAATGCAGCTCAATCTTTAAGGGAAGATCCAAAGACATATCCTGTAACTAGCCTACTCCCATCTCTTAATGATAGAGCAGCTGATAATGTAATAAGCCAGAAGCGGTCTGTCTATAAAATCCTACAATAACTTGTTTGATGCATTCCCTCTCGATAAGGTTTGTGTTTAGAGGTGCTCACTTCTTTAGAGCAATTTACAATGCCTTTCAAAAGTAATCCAGATCATTGCTAGTGGAAGGAGAGTATAGATGTTGTGTTTCTGCAAATAACGATGATGCTAAAGTCCTCCAGCATGCTTATTCCTGCAGACACAGAGCACGTGGTCTAGGAAATGAGTTAAGCATTTCATGTGCTAAACGACTGACTGTTCACTGCTTGTTAATCACACTCATACACCTGAGATTGGGAACTGGCCATTCATGCTAGCATCCAAGGAGACTTTCAAGTGTATCATCTTACGTCCCCAAATCCCTCTGGGATGAAGTGAAATCAGCAAAAGCACAGTACGTTGGAAGTGAGATCGTTGGGAAGGAATAGTTTTTTTTTTCCAAATCAGAGAGAACACTGGAACTGACAAAAGTATCAGCATCCTAAGTGATGATTATGATTTCTTTCTGAGTCACACATACACTGTTTCACACATACTCTCCTTACCTGATTGCTCCATACTTTCCTGATCCATTTCCCGCTCACACTCCTATCTGTTAACGATTGCTCCATTCAAGCTAATTTCCCACTCGCAGCCAGCCGGACATGACGCAGCTCCCGTTCGCTTTCACCACAACATGCAGCAAGCATCCTTAAAGAGCCAACGCTTTTTTTTTTTTTTTTTTAGTTAAAAAGCTACCGCACCCAGCAAGCATCCTTAAAGGCTCAACGCTTTCTTTTTTAGTTAAAAAGCTACCCCCCCTTCTAAATAAGTTGTACTGAAATCAGTACAGTGTGTATGCCTCCCGATGTCCCTGCCCCCTACTATATAATCATGTTCTGGGAATTTTGACTGTAGCTTGTAGATCTGAACTATAAAGTCTTGTTGGTTTATGCAGGGGGCATATATATTTAGAAAAAGTGTGGGTTTATAGGTTATGGGATTAATGCAGCTAAAATAATACCATCTACCAATAGTATCTGCACCATAGTCTACAACCCCCTCCTTTAATGATTTTTTTTAAATCAAAATAGCTACTCCCTTTGAGTTGGCTTTACTACCCGAGGCAATAACTTGGGTCAACCAGGGTCTTGCCCTGTCTTTGTTCCAATCATCATTTAACAGGTGGGCCTCCTGGAGAAATATAATGCTTGCAATCAAAACACTGAAGACAAAAATCCAAAGCATGAACAGCAGAGCAGTCCCAAAGAAAAAAATGAAGGCAGATGTAGAAGGAAATAAATGTAATACAGACCAGGATTAAGTGCTTTCGTAAACAAGTTACTTCATCAGAATCAAATTGCTAAAAGCAGACACCATCCTTTTGTACCCCTCCCTAGTATCACATGATATATAATTTCCTCTAATAAAAACTCTTAAAGCACCAATACACACTAAATGTTAAAACAAACTAAACCATAAATTGAAAACATAGTCACACACCACAAAAATTCATAGCACATAATAAACTGAACATAATAATGCCTAAACCTTGTAATACATTTAAAATAAAAAAAATAATAATAATGTGGATTATGTCAAGGAACATTAAATAAAAAAAAAACTAAACCCGTTTTATAGCACATAAAACTTGAGCCTTAGTATACTGGCTATAGACAGTCCCTCATTTAAGCCTGGATGGTTAGTAGCATCCAATCTGAGCTGCCAACGCAGTTCTCTTTCCTCTAAAATGTCATTACAAGGGTCCGCTCTAGTGTCTTACAACACTTGTTCAAGTACAGAAAAGCAAAAATAGTGGGCAGGGAACTCCATGTGATGTTTGGTCAAAGCATTGCTGCAGTCTACCTTTCTAATGTAATTTTTGTGTTCGTACATATGTTCCTTGATTTTTCTCTTAGTTTTGCCAACGTAAAAACATTGGCACAATTGACAGCAGCATGTACAACCCCAAAACTCTCCCAATTACAAAAACCACTGGACTTGATAAACATTCCTTTTATACTAATGTGATCGCCCTCGAAAAAATGTCAGGGCAATACCTACAATGGCCACATTTGTAAGTGCCTGCTCTCTTGTTTCTACGACCATATTCACTATATGTGGGGGCTTGTTCTAAAAAATTCTTAATGGTCTTCCCCTCCTAAACACCACCTTGGGACCCTCATCCAATTTTTCCTTGGTATCCCTAAAAAGGGAAAAAAATAGGCCAGTTTTTAAACAAAATGTCTCTATTAAGGGGGGCTTGGTTACAGTACTTGGTGCCAAACACATGATTTTTCATAATAGAATCACATAACCCCTCTTTTTTGTCATTGGAACTGTGGTATAATTAGATGATATTAGTGGCACTATGTCCCCATTCTTCCTTTTCTGTACAGTGTCTTCACAAATGGGGGCAACCAAAGTTTCAGGGTAACCCCTCTTGAGTAGCATATCTTTGAGTTTTTCGCATTCCATTGCTAACTGAGAATGCAAAGACACCATTCTGGCCACCCTCATGAATTGATCTCTTACAATTCCCATTTTGTGATGTAAGGGGTGGTTACTCCCAAAGTGAAGTAAGCTGTTACTATAAGTGGGTTTTCTATAGATGGTACTAACCCACTTCTCACTTTCATAGTCCTTGGAAATAGTGACATCTAAGTAATGAATGTAATCATGATGGCCGGTATGAGAAAAAGGGGTAGAAAAATTGATAAATTCCATGCACCCCTCTATATCTGCCAAAGGCCTATCCCAAGTGATAAACATGTTGGTCAGGAAGCACGAATACAGCCTCCATGGCTGTACTTCAAAGCAGGTAAATAAAATTTTTCTTTCCCATTATAATAAAATAATGTTAGCAAAAATGGGGGCACATGAAGCCCCAATAGCTACCCCTTTAGTTTGATGGTAGTACTGTCCCTCAAGAAACGCAAAATTGCATTTCAAAACCATTTCCATGCAAGAAACTAAAAGATTCAGTTTGTCGTTGTAATTCAGTGTGTTCACATAAAAATTAATGGAACCACTCAAGCCCCAATTCATGAGGTATCATGTTAAATAGTTCATTGACATCCACTGTTAAAAATACACAATTCTTGGAAAATTCAACCTCCTTCAATTTTAATAAAAAATCCCTAGAATTATGGCAAATGTGACCAAAAGGTTTTAAAACATCCTTAAGCAATGTGTCTACATATACACCAAGGGGGTGAGTTTTATACTTACTGGCACAGACTACGGGATGCATAGGTGGATCAGTGGTGGATTTGTGAATCTTTAGGATCCCAAAGATACAAGGCACCATTGGATGTAAAACTTGTAAAAACTTTTGAACTTCCCCAGTGATTTCACCTGTATCAACCATGTCCTGCAGGAAAAAATCAATTCTCCAATACACTAAATGTAATTTAAAGAAGTTTCCTCATACAGGTCACAGTTAAGTGTTCCATCATTTTTTGTAAGTAGTCATCCTTAATTCATGACAACCACCCCATCCCCTTTATCTGGCTTCATCACCATTACCCTTTTATTCTTGGCCAATTCCATTAACAATTTATATTCTTGTAGACATAAATTACCTTCGCTAAAATAACAATTTTTGTTTTAACAAGGGACCTAAAGTCCAACTCAACCATATGTTCAAAGATAATTAAAGGCAATTGTAAAGGGGGGTTAAAAGTACTACTGCACCTTAAAGCATGATCAAATGAAACAGTCTGTCTATCTAAAATCATCCCTAAATACAGCCTTCTAAGTTCCTATTCCGATCCTTCTAAGATCCTATTCCAGTTCCTATGATAGATAATTTTGTAGCAATCTAATATTGCTGGCATAAGTAATAGGAACTCTTAGGGGGTTACCCTTCCTGTTTCTTTCCTCATAAACTTGATCTCGACTAGAGAAGTATGGTTGACCCTCGTTTCTTCTTTTAGAGCCCATGCTCGAAATAATGGAAAGAATCTCCCTTCTCCCATACCCTCTCTCTATAAATGTATCTTCTAACTGATGTCATTCCTTTTCAAACTTATCATCCTCTGCTGTTAATCTTGAAGTCCGCAGTGCTTGCCCTTTTATCACGTTAGTAAATACATGTTGAGGTGCATGCTTTGCCAATGCACATAGGTATTCCTATAACATTCTTTATGAAAGATTTCAGTACAAAAATCCCCTGTGTCTTTACTAATTATGCTGACATCTAAGAATTAAGCAAATTTATCCAAGCTATGGGCTGTAAATTTCAAGAAATGTGTACTTCTATTAATGCCACTCAAGAACTGCTGGAGATTTGTAGCACCTCCCTCCCATAACAGGAAGAGGTCATCTACAAATCTCTGATAGAACACCAATTTCTCTGACCATATTCCTTCAATAATATGTTGACTTTCCCATTTTGCCATAACATATCATAGGAACTGGAATATACTATGCTCTGATGACCGAGTCAGAACTTTGATAGGGGCGACTCCTCAATATGCCTATAAAAAATCTCTGTGGCCCCAGGTATGAGTGAGATATAGATGCTCAACCCACAACCCTTATACATGGGATGAAACCTTGCAATTCCTGTAATTATTGTCAGTATATTGATGAGAGGGAACTTTTGAACATCCAGAAACTGGAAAGACCATTTACTTCAGACTTGCAGCTGACTGTAATACCATCAACATAGTGTATCTAGTTTTTGCACTACATGTTGTTCATTCTATGTGGGCAGGACCGCAAGAAGGTTTCGTGACAGGATTAGAGAACACATATATGATGTAAATAGAGGGGCAGAGAGACTAAAGCACTAGCGAGACATGTTCTAGCATCAGGGGTATCACGTAGCTTTAAATTTATGGTAATGGAAAAAGTCCAACTAGGATGTAGAGGTGGTGCAATCAGTAATTTGGTACAGACTAAAGAGCTTGAATGGATTATTAGGATGCGTGCTAATATAGGCAAAAACCTAAATTATAAAGTTTGTATTAAACCGGCCTTAGTTAACAAGCCATTACGCAGATAAGATATATTTTTATATGTTTTTTATATGTATTTTTATTTATTTTAAATGACTTATTAGCTGACATATTTTTATTCAGTATTATTGCTTTAAGTGAATAGCTATCAGGTTAATTGTTTATTGGAAAGTGGCACTTATTGGCTGTTGTTTTAAAAATCACTGAGTAAATTTATTGAGTTGTCTAATGAAGTAGCTTTGGCTACAAAAGCGCTCACCATTTTTTACTGCACTTGTGGATCAAACTTTGAAGTTTTATTTGATATCATCTGCTGTGGTCTGGTGTTTCCTATTCTTTTTATGCATTTAATATTTGTTTGGGAATCCAGTTTGCCCATACCACATTTTATTTTCCATTTGTGCTATTCATTTTTGTTGTCAGTTAGCTTTAGGTAAGTTAACTTAAAGTTACTGCATTTACCCTGATGAGCAGTTGCAGGCTACTTGTAGAAGGTGAACATCAGCAATGCTGTCTGGGAATGTGCTGCCTTGATTTCATCACCGATTTGTTTATTTTTTCATTTTTATTTTCTTCCTTCCTCCCCTTTATTTTCTTTTTTCCCATTTCCTTCTCCTTTTGAATCATTTTAAGACGAGCTGCAATGACGATTGCTGAGCTGGGAATCCATTACCCAAAGAATCCTTGCAGGCAGGAAGGAAACAGTGCTGTGCCACATCAAAATGGGTCCCTCTATACACAGGAAGTTGAAAAACAGCCAGAAAAAATGTGGACACATTTCCCGACATGACGTTACCAATTGTTACCTTCCTTAGCGTGGAACTTTGCAACTGCAGCTTCAGCCTGCTAAATGGGTCTTGCACTGGGAACTTTTTATTGCAAATGTGGTTTAAAACTGTAAAAAAGGCTGCGAGGGTCACAGTGAGACATATAGAGCAATTCAGACCAGATTTCACAAGTCAGTTCGTCTAATGCAGCTTTTCAGTAACACTTTTACTTACATTTGTCAGGTTATAAGAAGAGGAATATTATTTAAAGGTTTTTTAAGAATTATTTAAAGCTTTAGAAGTTCTTAGAATGCCTTAATAAAGGAAGTTTCGGCTTCATGATTATTTTTGGCTGAGTATTTTTGTTCATTCTTGTAAAAACAAGAAGTACTGTGGTATTTCATTTGAAATGTTATTTTTTTGTTGATAAGAAAAGCACAATAGGGAGCCAGTTGTTGCCTTGTCTACTTGATAGACATTGATAAGTCCTGTGAAAAAAGTTATTTTGTGCCCCTGCCACAATAAAGTACCCTTTTGTTTTGCTGCCTAGAAGATTTCAGGTACATGTTGGTAATTTAAGATTTTTCCATATATCTGACGTAGAGACTTAAGATCTTGAGACCTTGGGAGGGATCTGTGGGCTCTTTCTATAACAATGTCATTGGTGGTTGGATTTTTTTCCCATCAATGTATTAAATATATTTTTATAGGTATCCTGGAGTTGTGACTGTTCAACAGATTCTGGAATCCCACATATAAGAATATTATTCCTCCTGCTTCAAGCCTCAATGTCTGATTTTGGTTGCATTTCATCTAGTATAAATTCATTAGTTTTTAATTGTTTTTGTAGTTCTATTTTCAATTTGTTTGCTGCAGACTTGGCTTCAGCATGGTCAAGGCGAGTTACAATTTGATCCAAAGTAGCTCCAAACTTACTCATTTGTTCAGAAAAGTTTTCTTTAGCAGATTGTATAGGCATTAAGGCAGACTTTAGTTCATCCATAGAGTAGATCCCTTCAGGCTTATTTTTGGCAGTGTATTTTGTTGTTGCTTTTTGCTGTTTTTGAATTTGTTGTCTTTTAGTTTCCTTTTCAGGAGTTGTGATGATTTGGTTTTGGTTGTTTGTGAGTCCATTTGGTCTTGTTCATTAGGCATCTTCAGGTAATTTATTTGATTAGTTAGTTCTTGATTGCTGACTGTGCTATGCTGAGTCCAGTACAGGCTTCAGGCTGCCATGAGGTTTGCAGTGACAAAGTTCAGATTTAAAATATATAGTTTGCACAATGCCGAAGAAATAATCCCAGCTGCTTAGACCTGATTATTAGTTGAGTATATTGCTGTCTGCTCTGGGAGGGAAACAGAGATTAATAAGGTTTGATTGCAAAGATTTAAATTGATATTTGAGGAACTCTAGAGCGCGAGTGTTCACAGGCTGGTGGCCATCTTGGAATTACTGGGCCTACCCTTTTTTGGCATCTCATTCTTGGAAGTCAAAGTCAATGTCAAGGTCCTCTGTGTGATGTGTCCCTTCTCTGGGCCAGCAATCGAGGAGACTCGGCCCTCACCACTGACTCTGGTGAAGGACAGTCACTAAGAGGAAAAATGGATTCACACAGTATTTTTAGATGCAGCTTCCTGCTCCAAGCACCATTTCCCTTAAGAATACACAGGAAGCATGCTATAGACCTGGGAATGGACTCTCTCTAGACCCATACAAAACTCCATACTGACCACTTTGCAGTTCTGTGTCCCTGTTCACAGAAGCTGACACACACACTTGGATATTTGAGTTCACTCATGCATACACACATGGAAAAATATGACACAGATTTATTAGACATGCCCCTTTCTGCCCAGAATCTGAGTTAATCACACTGCCACTAGTCAGTTACCCTAAGGCTCTTACAAAGAGTACCCAATTATACTGTGCAAAATTAATACTAATACAGATCGTAGAGTGTGACCAAAGTAACAAGCATAAGTACTCTCAAGATGTTACAAGTATTCTCTAAAGAACCAGCCAGAATGAGAGGTATTAAAATATTTAATGACAAATAATAAAATAGAAAACAGTAGAATACTGAATACAGTATAAAACAGAGTTTCAACTACAGAGATATAAAAAGTAATACAGCTGGATAGTTTCTCACAGATGCAGAAAACAATACTAATCTACTCTCCCTAAATGTCCCTGGTTGACTAAAGAATTGCTGTTCCCTGTCTACTTACCAAAGCAAGGTAAGCTGATATGTGCTGAGCGTCTTACCACAGCAAACACCAGATAATGCCTCTCTTTGTCTGTGTGGATGTGTGAGATATATATCCTGTCAGAAATCTTTCCTGTTGGGTTGCAAAGTGTTATTGCAAGAGTTACAAATAAACCAGATGCTAGTTAGAGGATGACATCACCTCTGGTCACTTGACTCTGGTACAATACACACACATAGCTTTGCTAAGATCTGTGGCAGTATCTGAAAGCTATAACACAATTTCAAACTTTCCACCCTTCCAAGGTTCTCTGATAGACATACACATTTGATCAGTTACAACAATGCATAGATTCTTTCTGTCCAGCAGTACTTACTGTTGATGCATTTTTAACACAAGTAACTTTTGAAATATATTTTTAACTCAAACATTTGTACAAACCAATGTGATAGTCAATTAGCATAAAATTCTTTACAAAACTCCAGCTAGCTATGCTGGCATATGTACACATGTACTGCTGTACTCTTTCTGTCTGAGATGACACTACCTTATAACATCACATCTCCCCCCCCTTTGAAAACTCTCAAGCTGTTTTTTTAAGTGACCCTGATAAAATATTGCTTGAGAGAAATGGGCCTGTCTGGGAACATATTAACCTATACCCTGTCTTGAGATCCCATCTGTACTGGCATTACTGAACCCACTACAGTGCTGCACTATCATGTCATATGCCCGCAACATTAAAATCCACCTTAAAAACTTGGCATTTTGTTGTCTGGCATGATGTAGCCATGTTAAGAGATTGTGGTCTGTCACCACAGTGAATTTCCATCCATATAGATAGGTCTGATGTTTCTGCATTGCCCATACTAAGGCTAGACATTATTTTGCTACAGCTGCATAACATTTCTCCCTAGGTTGGAGTCTATGGCTGAGATATACAACTGGACACTCTTTTCTATCTGAGGAAACCTAGTTGAGTACAGCCCCCACTCCAAGGTTTGAAGCATCCACCTGCAAAACACATTCTTTGCTGTAATCTGGATTGGATAGCACAGGGGGTCCTCTCAAGGCCCCTTTAAACTTTTGGAATGCCTGCTCACAGGTTAGGGTAGAAACTTCCTTATCTGGCCTGTTTTTCCTTGTCAGGTCTGTGAGAGGAGCAGCTATTGTAGTAATGCCCCCAAACTCCTGTAACATTGCTCAGATATTTCGATCCTGGGTAGGGTATAGCCACTTGGACATTGCCACCCCTTTCACTGAGTTGTCATTCTGGGCCTCACTGAAGGGATCAGTCACCAGATCCTCTCAGACTCCTCCTGACATCCACTGTAAATACTTAGCACCAGGGCCTCCCTTTCATGGTAAGGCTTCATCATGTTAACATGATGCAATTTGTGCCCTTGCCTCCTATCTTGCAGGTTTTCCATTTAATTAACATCACTGGCCTTCTTTACCAGTTTAAATGGCCCCTTATAAGCTGCCTGCAGGTTATTGTGTCTGACAGGAATGAGCACCATAATCTGCTGTCCTACAGCATACTCTCGAGCTTGAGCATTCCTGGAACACCAGACCTTCTTCTGCTGTTGGGCTCCTACCAGGTTCTCCCAAACCAAGCTCAGGAGCTCCCTAAGCCTTTTCCTGATGTTTAGGACATATGCCATAACAGACTCCTTGTAGAATTCGTACTCACCTTCCCACTCATCATGAATCAAATCTAAATGCCCCCCACCCTATGCCCATACAGCAACTCAAAGGGTAAAATACCTTTGGATTCCTCGGGTATCTCAATGTATGCAAACAGCAGATGGGGCAAATATTTGTCCCACTCTCTCATAAACTGGTCTGCAAATTGCTGTAGCATGGTCTTTAATGTAGAGTTTAACCTCTTCACAAGACCATTAGTCTGGGGGTGGAAGGGGATGGTCTTTAGGTGCTTCATCCCACAGCACTTCTACAGACAAGCCAGCAGGTCTGACATGAAACTGGCACCTCTTTCAGTCAGTATTTCTCTTGGAAAACCAACCCTGCTGAAAATCTCTAACAAAGCATTTGCCACCATGTCTGCCTTGATAGAGGACACTCCCTTAGGGTATCTAGTAGCATAATCTACTATCACCAGGATATACTTCTTCCCTGTGGAACTTGGGGTACTGAGAGTCCCCACAATATCCATAGCTACTCTCTGAAAAGGCTTCTCAATCACAGGCAAAAGCATCAAAGTAGCCTTGACCTTGTCTCCTGCCTTGCCTGCTTTTTGGCACTGCTCACAGGTCCTGCAGTACCCTATTACATTCCTTGCCAATGAAAATTTTGCATAATACGTCTCTTGGTGAACTTTATGCCCATATAACCTTCAGAAGGAACGTCATGGGCTATGGCTAGAAGTGCCAGACAGTAGGCTCTGGGCACTACTAACTGCTGTATTACCTCACCCTCTAGCCCTCCCTCAGGTGTCCACACTCTATACAGTAACCCTTTGTTCCAGTATACAGTCTCCCCTTTTCCTTGAGAATCAGGTGCCTCCTTAGCTACCTCCCTCAAGTCTCATAATGTAGGGCCTGAAAGCTAAGCCTGTCTTGATTCTACCTTTGTGACCTTTCCCAGCTCCCAAATCCACTGGAAGCCTGGTCTCTTTTGACAGTGGTGCCTCACTGTCAGCCTGGGTACTACCACTTACCTTTGCCTTTGCAGTCACCCCATCCATGGGAACATCAGTACCTAGCAGTATTTGTGGCTCATTTTCAGGCTCACTGCTACAGGGTAGCTCCCTCCCTGAAATAGCCACCTCACCAGCCCCAGCTTCAGGTGTGGGGTCTATCAGGGTCTCCCCCAGGCTACCTGACCCACATGCCTGTCTTCAAGCCTAACTGAGTGTAACTGCATGCACACAAGGTTCTGCATTATCAAATTGAATTTATTTATTTATTTATTTGACATAAGTGAATTGAGTACTATAATTATAAATGCAGGCAAGTTCCTATCATTCCCGATCAACACATCTGCAGGGATATCCTCAAACACATCTACCTGCTTGCTTCCTTTTCCACCCACCAAGTTAAGGTGAATCCTGGCCAAAGGTATTTGGAATGGGATCCCTCCTAAAGCTCTCACTGGTGAGGACTTCCCAAGCAAGTACTGCTCCTCTTTATCCACTGCAGGCTAAAATATGGTTATGTCAGAGGCTGTCTCAGTCTCTTAGCAAGGGCCTGTCTTACATCCACTGACATAGGATACAAGCTTCGGTGATAATTTGGTAACCCTGTTGTCTTCAGACAATTTACCACTGGCATGCTGTTATCAACACTTGCTGGCTCCTTTACCTTTGTTCCCCATCTTGCCTCAGTGGACATTTGTATGCTACATGGTCTCTCTGGTAACATTTAAAACCTCTCACCCTGGGTCCTAGCTGTGTACCAGAACTGGTGGCTTCCCCTATTGCTGGTGTACTCTGTTGGGGTGGTTTAGGCTGATCACCATGTATTCCCCAATAAACATGTGCAGCACTGGGTATCCCCTTCTTGTGCAGTGATGGCCTGCTTGGTAAGTAGAGATCACCTTTTCTCCCCAGCTCATCTGCAGCGTTGCATTCCAAGTCTGCCAACCAGATTCTCATGTCCTCAGGCAAAGTGATAAGGGCTTGCTCCCTCACCAAAAGGTCTGCCAGTCCTACAGAAGTGGTGACCTGACACCCACTCACCCACGTATGAAAATAAGTGCTTTAATCACATACACTTTCATCTGCCTTGTATCTCTGCTCATGAAACTTTTTTCTGTAAGCTTCAAGTGTTAACTTAAACATTCTCATAAACATTTTTTACTTTATAATGGTTTAAGTTTAAGTATCATACAATTTAGAAACGGCTGTTACAGCTTTACCATGGAGTAAAGGTGTCAGGAACTGTACCCAGAGCCCTTGGTCAATATTAAACTGTTTACATACGCTTTCAAATATATGAATAAAACTATCAAAATTATCACCCTCTGTAAACTTTGGAAGAAATTTACTGACCTTTATTGCTTCTGGGGTTTGGTTATTCCCTTCCCTATTACCTCCATGAACCTGCTGAAGAGCCAGCATCTCCCTCTCATGTTGGCACTATTTCTCATTTTCTTTGGCCTCCAAATGCCACAGTCTTTCTTTGACTTCCAAATACCACAGTCTCTCTTCTGATTTTAATTTCATCTTCTTCTTCACTTGTTTGGCCTCCATTTCAGGTCACCAACTCCAGATGGATTTCTAAGTCCTCTTAGGAAAAGATGAACTGTCCTGTTTCTCATGACTGCAGATTCCCATCACTAGACTAGTTGTCTTCTGGGTTGCTGGTCCTTGCTGCAGCTGTGACCATGTCTGAAATCATTTCCTCTTTATTCAGGTTGGGATGCACCAGTTCTTTGTCTTAACACACCTTGGCCAACTGTTTTTGTCAGCTTGCTATAATCCTCTGCTGATATCCTTGCCCGTTTTCTCTGACTAAACTAAACTAAGAAAAATAAATAAAACTGTTGTGAAAATTAAACTCTGTTTACCTTGTGGCTGCTGAAAGTACAAACACCTTCAATGACAACTACCCACTGTACACACACTTTAAGTGACAACTGACCACCAGCTACTGAAGTTCAATTAATACCCCACCCAGCTGCCAACAATATGTGATATGTCCATACTCCAGGCCAGCAATCAGGGAGACTTATTCCTCACCACTGACTCTGCTGAGGGATGGTCACTAAGAGCAAAGATGGAGTCGCACAGTATTTTCAGATGCAGATCCCTGCACCAAGCGCAATTTCCCTTAGAAGCACACAGGGAGCACACTCCAGACCTGGGGTTGAACTCTCCTTCTCTCTCCAGAGCCACACAAAACTCCACACTGACCACTTTGAAACTCTGTGTCTCTATTCTGAGAAGTTGACACACACACTTGGATATTTGAATTTCACATGCACACATACACATCTGGAAAAAGCTGGCACAGACTTACTAGCTGTGCCCCATTCTCCCCAGACTCTGAGGTAATCATGTTTCCACCAGTCATCTACCCTAAGGCTCTTACAAAGGGTGCCCAATTATACTGTGTAAAATTTAATACAAATGGTAGAGTGTGACCAAAGCAGCAAGGCTTTCAGGAGTGGCCACAGTGTCTGTAAAACAAGCATAAGTATTCTGAAGAAGATAAAAGTATTCTCTAAACGTACCAGCCACAATGAAATGTATTAAAATATTTAATGATAAATAATAAAACAGAAAACAGGAGAATACAGAATACAATAAACAACAGGGTTTAAACATCAGAGATATAAAAATAATGCATTTAGTTTCTCACAGATGCAGAAAACAATACTAACATATTCTCACTAAATGTCCTTAACTAGCAAAAGGCAGATGATATATCTCTCTGTCTGTGTGGATGTGTGAGATACATATCCTGTCATAAATCCTTCCTGTCAGATTCCAAAGTGCTGCTGCGAGAATTCCAAAGAAGACAGATGCTGGTTAGAGGATGACATCACCTCTGGTCACCTGACTCTGGAACAATATACACACAGAGCTTTGCAGAGATCTGTAGCAGCATCTGAAAGCTATAACACAATTTCAAACGTTGCACCCTTCCAGGGTTCTCTGATAAACATATACATTTGATCAGTTACAACAATGCAACCTAATATGCATGCATACATTCTCTTTGTCCAGCAGAACCTACTGGTGATGCATTTTTAACACAAGTAACTTTACAAATATATGTTTTAGCTCAAACATCTGTATAAATCAGTTTGATAGTCAAATAACATAAAATTCTTTACAAAATTCCAGCTAGCTATGCTGGCATATGTACACAAGAACTGTACAAATCTCCCTGGTGCAGATGGCATTACCTCATAACATTAGGCTCTGGTTAACCAGTTCTCTAGATGATTGCAAACTAAAAGCAGTCATAAAATCCCCCCAAGTCAGTAACATCCTACAGGAAGGACTAGCACAGACAAATGACTGGTGCCAAAGTCATGTCTTAAAACTCAGTGTCAAGAAATTAATTATAGTACCTTTCGGTAAGTCAGCCACTACTGAAAATTGCCTCATCTTTAACTTGGCCCTAAAAGTAGAACAAGTAATGAGGGATTTGGGTACATTTGTTGATAGTAGCCTGGCTTTTGACCAACAAGTGTTTAAGGTAGTAAGAAACCTTTCTATGTTGCTCAACTTATAAGCAAGGGTCTGGCATTTAGGTTAAAGGAAGTCATCATTCCACTGTATTTGGCTCTTATCAGGCCTGTCATTAAGTACAAAGCCCCATTCAGTATGTACCTGACCAGGTACATGCTACAACTGTAATGTCCACAGAGGTTCTTCAGAAAAAGAATAAAACAGTACGTCCTATGCAAAACACCTCAATGCCCTATCTCTAGTGTCTGTTCTCTACAGACCATTGAGATGTAGACTGACATACAAGTCATCCTTTGATCCCCCTCTGATGGACCTTTGCATATCCACAGAACAAATTGCATCAGAATTACTCTATCTAGGGATTTAAACTTTTCTTGTGATACAAATAGGATACGCTGAAGGGACATGTATATGTCTCTGAGAATTTCTTGTCTCTGGAACAGCCTTCCCATCCATGTGAAGCCAAGCTCTTCCCTAGCCCTGTTCAAGAGAAACTTGAATCAGTGGATGGGAAATCAGAAATACACCCTGGGCTATGTCTCTAATGGACAGAGGCAGCCTGTAAATCTTGCCTTAGTTTACATATATGCACATAAACTTGAGGGATACAACTGAGATGCTTGGATAGACATATAAAGGCCCCACTGGTCATTAACCAGGTGTACACTTATGAAACAAACCTCAGTTTTATCTCTGATATTCTTTTTAGGACAGACTAATTATACTTTAATCAATGATAGGCAGATACATTGGATGACTGAATTAATTTCTTACTGTGTCATAAAGATCTACTGTAATTCAAAAGATTTCACCAAGTTATTTTTTGTTCTGTTATGATGTTCTTTTTAGCTGCACCCAATGTATAAAAATAGGGTCACAACAGAGGTAGTTTAATTCATTTTGTATGGTTACTTTGGGGTATTTCTCACATAAGAGAATGAATTATTCAGTTATTCTGTAAATAAATAAAAACAGAAATAACCTTTTTTCTCTTTTTTTTTCCCCATGCGTTTGCTGATCATTTCAGTTTTCACAAAAACGATATTGAGTTGATGCCATCGACCACTAAATATTATTAACCTTTTATATCATATCATAAACATTTTTAATCTTTTAAGACATTTCTCCAGTGCATATCCAGATAGTGCTCATAGTGTGTCTTTTTCTGATGGGTGGTGGTAGTGGTGTGAGGTCAATTGTTTGCTTCCCAAATTAGTTAGCATTCAAGAGCAGACCTGTGCACCTCTTGGAAGCAAATGCATCCATCTGGTCTTAGATGTGCACCAGTGATAGGGAAGGAATACATGCCACTGAGACACACCTAAGAGGTACACACATTCTCCACCTTGCCCTACAGTTATGCTATCAGAAAAAAGCTTATTGTTCCATTCTCACCCTACCTGATTTCACTAGTTTGTGGGATACTGTGACTGTAAACATAGGTCATCTGGGTTATGATTCAGGGTTTCAGCCCTTTATGGCATTTAAGCAATATCAGAAACAATCAGATTGTATCCAGAAGTATTTAGTTGCCTTTGATCCAAAAAAATAGTACTGTAAGGTTTATCTTTACTAGTTAATTGGATGCTTATAAAGTAACTTATATTTGTGCACACTTCTCACACACATTAATTCTATTTCTTGACATGAAATTTTATGTTACCTATGCAAGATTCACTGCATTAAGCAATACGTCCATAAGAACAGTTCCACCCTGCTACAAAAGTTCATTTATTTTCCTTACAAACATAGGAACACTACTAGATAAACAACTGTAGGGAAAATAAGATCCATAATGAAAAATAGCTCTCGCACGTACGGCAAGTGCAAAGGCCCAGAAAACCTTGGTAAAGTTGAAAAAAAGAAGATGCCAGCACTAAACGTGTGCGGAAAATTACTGTTTATTCAACATAAACAAACTCAGGGGTAGGGAAACAAAGCCCACCAACCCCATAAAAGATGATCAAACTGGTTTTGGCTAAAATTGCTTTCATCAGTGTAACAAAAACTTAAACGCATCCCTTGAATATATACATAATCCATTAATTACTGCAGGTCACCTATTGGCTGTTCACAATTGATCATTCAAACCAGGCTGGAACAGCCCTCCTAATTTAATAATCCATTTTTTCTCCTTCTGATTAAGAAATGTATGCCACCCAGACTTATTAACCCTGTCACCAAATATTTTATCAATAACAGTGAACCTGAAAGAGGCAGTTGCATGTTTGAGTGTATGTTTATAAAGTGCATTAGACATTCTGTGTTCCAAATATCACTCGTATGTTTGCTAATTCATAATCTTAAGGGTCTTGATGTCTTCCCTGTATAAAAGGCAAAACTTAGAAATTTTACTAAGTTCCAATCATCCATATTTAATGAATCCTTAGCTAAAGTAAACTGGAAACCCCTCAAATCCCTACCACTTAATGAGGCTGTTGAATTCTTTAACTCAACATTTCTAGACATCCTAAATAGGCAAGCACCCACCCACCAATAATGAATAAAACATAACCATGCATGCATGCTGGCTCTCAAAATCCACAAAAGAAGTAATGTCCACAAGGGATAAAATCTGGAAATCATGGCAGAAAAACAAAGACCCCTCAACTCTACTACATTCCAACTCCGTAACCAGGCAAAATGTCTAATAACCACTGATAAAAAAGACCACTACTTCCACCTACAAAGCCAACATACAAATAATCCCCAAAAATTCTGGTCTTCCATCAGTCAACTATTATACCCAGGCTCTCAAAGCAATCCATCCCCTGACCCACAAACCCCCCACTGAACTTGCTACCCTCTTCAATTCCTACTTCATTGACACCATAGCTAACCTAACTGCCACCTTTCCTACAGTTAACAACACCACCGCCAAGACAGCTGATGACCAAATCATCCCAGAAAACAAGTCTACCCTTAACCCTAACCTAAAAATCTCCCCCATTCCCACCAGCACAATAAAAAAAAACTTTTACTTAAGCTAAAACCCTGTGCTCTGGCCCCTGACAAACTACCCCCACACTTCCTGCAGCTAGCAACAAACTCTATAGCTTATCCCATCAGCATACTCATTAACAGATCAATTAAAGAATCCCTTGTCCCAGACATCTGGAAAAAAACATTCATTCTTCCTTTACACAAAGGTGGCACCAACACAGACACCACAAACTTTCGACCCATAGCAATTCTCTCACCCCTCTCTAAAATACTGGAAAAATGCATCTATGCCCAACTCCTCAACCACCTGCATGAAAATCAAATTTTATCACCCACTCAGCATGGTTTCAGACCAGGACACAGCACCACTACTGCCCTCCTACCCTTCCTTGATACAGTTAACCGGGCACGGGATTCTGGTAAAATAATTGCTTTCCTTTTCCTTGACCTCTCCAAAGCTTTTGATACCATTTCCCACACTATCCTACTCTCTAAACTATCCACCCTCCACATTTCTCCCCTTACCCTACAATGGTTCAACAGCTATCTCTCCAATAGGCAGCAATCCACCAAATGGCAACAGTCTTACTCTCCCTCCCTCAATACTTCCACAAGGGTACCCCAAGGCTCCATACTTGGTCCTCTCTTATTTAACATCTTTATTACCAATTTTCACACCACTATCCCACAATGCTCAGTAATCCAGTATGCTGATGACTCTACAATAATATGCACTGCAAATTCCAGCTCTGAACTCCAGCAAATTACCCAGAGTGCCCTCACATCTACTGAATCTTGGATGCTTAACAATCATCTTGCCCTAAATCCAAAAAAAAATTAAACTAGTAATTTTTACCCTAGGAAAACCACTCCATTTGATAAAAAAAACTCTTCACTATACAAGCCCAAAACAATACCACTATAGAAGTTGTCCCACACACTAAATTGCTAGGCATTATTATAGATGAAAACCTTAACTTTGACCTACATATAAACAATAACATCAAAAAAAAAAAACACACACACCAAGAGCTTGGTATGCTCTACAGGCACCGACACTTTCTTAACCTCTCTACTAGACAAACCCTTGCAACTGCCTTTTTATTACCCTCTCTCCTTTATGATGCCCCTCTCCTCACTAATATCCACAATTCTACAAAATCCAAACTTGCTATGTGTTACAACAGAATATCAACATTTGCCACCAAGGCTACATTCTCATCCGACCACTGTAAGTCACTGAAACAATTAGGGTGGCTGGAACTCCCCCACCATCTCTCATTCACCCAACTAACTACTGTGCACAAAATAATCTACAGACCCACAGACTGTCCTGCCATCTCTCAACTCTACTTGCCAAATACCATTCCAGCAGGCATCTAAGATCTGAAAATCATCTACTTCTAAAAGTAGATAAGCCCACCTTACCTGCTGGTCAACTCCTTTATGCCTTCACCATCGCCAAACTATGGAACTCACTTCCGCCTTCTATAAGAAACACAGGCAGCACCACCACCTTCAAACAAATGCTGAAAAATCATCTCAACTCTTCCTGGCTATGTTCCTGCTCTATAACCTAACCTCTTCACTCTCCTTATATGATTACTAAACTCCTATGTCTTTTGCTCTAGTGACTGATGATATTTTCTCCATATTTATTTTTATCTTCACTTGTTGATACTGGTACAATAATACTGATCTCTGTTTATACCACTCTGAATTCTACTTTAATATATATTTTCTGTATATATTGCTATAATCAAACAAACTAGATTCCTGCTTTTATATACATATTCTGTATTGTTGTTGTTGTTGTGTCTTTCGGCTTTTCCCAGTTAGGGGTCGCCACAGTGGAACTCCGGTCCGCTAATGATTGGAAGTGGATTTTTACGTGCCAAGTTGCCAGCCCTGATGCACAACCTTCAACAAAGGTACGCCCATTCACGCATGTTTCCTCACAGAAAACGCTCTAGCTGAGAATCGAACGGGACAACTTCTTGCTGTGAGGCGACAATGCTACCGCAGCACCATCACCGCAGTTATGTTACTATATTTACTATCTGTAACACTGTTTCTGCTTCTGTACTAATTAATGTTTATATTTTTTCTGTATCTTGTTGGAGCTTTTCTCCCCGGGCCTCCATTGAAAATGGGCTCTTTTAGGCCCAGTGGACTTATCCTGGTAAACAAATGCAATAAATAAATAAATTTACACATAGCCAAGTAAATGACCCAGTCTAATCTGCAATTAGCCAAAAAATTAATATAAACAGAGGCTGAATTCTTGCTGGTGAATTGTTTAGTCTTATTAATACTGTTACAGTGTGTGCAATGCCCATAAGGAAGGCATCCATATAAAACTTCACCCGTGATGGTACGTTGATGTACAGAAGTCGATGAGCTTTGAACATGTTTATAATGATTAAAGTGAGAACCCAATGTTTTCCCTTAATGAAAAGAAAACATGCATCTGCTACCCAGAATCTCTGATAATCTATTGTCAGCAAGTAAAATATTCCAGTGGCTATTGATAATGTTCATAAATGCCCCTTTATTCCGCCCATATGTAGTGACCAACCTCAAACTTTAAGGGTCATTTGACTGATGTTCCTTATACCTCAACAGATCCATCCTGTCATGATTTGAAGCCCAGGTGCTGGCAGTGGTAATATGACCAACCCCATAACCCCTGTTTTTAAATCTTTGTGCCAAATCTTTCCTGTAATGTTCATTTGTTTCTGTATTCAAGCAAATCATTCTCATCTGGAGAAATTGAGATTTGGGGGTGTTTCTTATGATATGTTGGGGATGAAAATGAAATGCATGAAATAGAGAGTTATACTGGGGATATTGCCTGAAAATCTCACTATCCAATGTATTGTCCACCTTCCTAGTCACTAACGCATCCAAAAAAGTAATCTAGTGTGCATGATACTGTACCGTGAAGTGGACTCCCCATTTATTATCATTTAAATAACCTACAAATTCATGTAAATGTGTGCTATCAGATCTCCAAACCAGCCGACAATCATCAATATAATGCCTCCAGATGTCAATTTCCTCCATATATAGATTATGTTCGAGGTCATAAATAAGTTGCTCCTCAATATAAGCCATAAAAACAGCAGCTTAAATGGGGGCAAAAGATGCCCCCATCGCTGTACCCTGTACTTGCCAGTAACACTGGTCTTGGAAGGATTTTTATATACCATATGTACAGCTTTTTGTACTAAAAGGTTAAAACAGTGCCATATGTACAAATTATAATACATACTATGGCATTACCACTCTTTTGCCTAGCATAGCTGTTTTTTAATTACATTTGTGATTATAAGGATATTGCATTGCCACATGTACTGTCTGGACACTCGCATGTATTGCCACTCTGCTACCTTGCATATTCTGATTGTTTTTGCCTTCCGAAGTCTAACCCCTTCCTCTCAAACAGCCTAGGGGTATTTGTATTTGTATTCCCCTTGGGCTTTAGGGTGATTGCTTTTTATTGAGGCTCCACTGCCTAATTTGCATTGTTTTTAAGGCCTTTATCTGCTGCTTTCTATTGTTACCTCTCTAACCTTTCTCTCCCTCTACACATATCCCTAATCTACATCTATCCCTAGTCTCTCTCTACTTACAGTACAATGTTACACTATCCTTTCACTTCTGATATCCCTTACTTTCTGCCCTATCCCTCTACCTTTTACCTGTATATTTTAAATTACCTAACTTTGTGTGTGTCTCTCTCTCTTTTACAGTCAACCATCTTCGGTGCTCCCTCCCTGACTTTAACGTATAAGGACTATCTCCTGCTAAACTCAGAAGACACCCTTGAATTGCCTGCTAGCCAGACGTCATAGAACACTACCACAGTGAGGACTTCCCCACACAAGAAATTGTGAATATATGTAGCCTTACAACAAATAACTTAGTCTGGCCTACCATGAGCGTGTTTTTAGCAGCCTAACACAGTCAGCTTGCCACTCTCCCCCCTCTGTTTTCTTAACTCAGGCTTACTTGTAATATAGGAAGACTAACTAATCTTTTCCGTTTGCTGTCTCCTTTTGCCACTAGGTAGCAGCACCTACCAAGCAAAAGCTCACACATTATTCTCCCAAAGTTTTTACCTAAAGCTAGTAGTGATTTGTACTCCTACTCCCCATTTCTATAACTGTTAAATTCCCACTCCTCTTCTTAGCTAACAAGCCCACATTTAAAAGTTGTCTACACTACTTTCTCTTACAATATAGCTATAAACCATCCTGCTTTAATTTATTGAACTGCATATACTGATACTTTTTCTACTGTACTCACTTCTTTTGTTTTACCCACTCCGCCCTATGGGCTCACTCCGCTCCCCTACCCTGCCCTACACTCAGTCCAATACCCACACCCCCTTTTACAAATACCTATCATCTTCCATCTGGTATCAAGTCCCCTGCCACACCCCACCCTCCAACTTTAAACCCCTCCTCTCCAAACACTCACCCTCTTCCACCTCCATTCATCTACTAAACCCTATATGTCCCAACCTCTTACAAATCTGCTACTCTCATTCCAACTCTAATCTCTCATAACTCTACCTCACCAAACTTCTCCCCCTTCTCTACCTACTCCATCACAAATCTATTCTTATATCTGATTTTCACTATGTATACCTTATTGCTCACCAACCTTCTGTTATTTCAGCTAATCCTCTTCCTTCATCTCACTGCACCCTATGCACCATTACCCTCCTTCCATAAACATCCCACCAACCCACTTCCAAAGGATCACACTTACTCAAAAAATGTAGTTACCATCTCTCCCTGTATCTTACCCTCTAACATCCAAATCCCTAAAATATAAATACCTCCTTCTTACTCCCTATCTTCAAAAAACAAGACACAGTATATTCGATACTACCCACTCACATCAAAGACTAAAAGCTTCCCCACTACAATACTAATAGCTGGTGACATACACCCAAATCCAGGTCCAAACTCTAACCTTACCTCTATACCAAACACCCCTCTCACCCCAGCTCACCAAACTGCACCTCAAAAACAAATCTCCTTCTATTCTCTTAATACCCGAACCATTCTCAAAGTTAGTCAGTTTCATGCATGGATAGTGAATCGTACCCCAGATGTCATTGCAGTAACAGAAACCTGGCTTAAACCCCACAACCTAGATAATGATATTCTCCCCCCTGGCTATAACATAATTTGCCTTGACCATAAAAACAAAAAGGGTGGGGGAGTTGCCAACAATCTTACTATTTCTCACCTAACGCATTCTATTCCATCTTTTTCCCCAGCAGAAACACTGTCAGTTAACCTTAAACTAAATAACTACACTACAATTACTATAGTGGCCACCTACAGTCCACCAGGGGAAAATATTCCACTGCTGGAAAGCATTCTTTCCTATCTCTCCCTGAACATCCCAAATGAAACAATCCTCCTACGTGACATAAGTATTAATTGGCTAACCCTAAATAACCCAGGATCCCCACACAATATTAATTTATATAGATTTACTCAGCTAATTACTAAGCCAACACATTTTAACAACTCTCACACAACAAATACCCTCATTGTTTGGATACTTGTCTCAGCTCCTTCCAAATATCACAATCCAGAAACCCTTCCCGATTCCCTGAGTGACCACTCACCCATAAAGGTGCTAAGATATACAAACCACCTCTCTAAACCACAAAGATACATTACTAGACATAATCTCTACAACTTCAACCCAGAAACATTTAACACCCTCTTATCAAGAGTATGCTGGGACTTATTCACTCAGCTCCCCCTAGATGAAACTCTCATTGCTTTCAACTCTACATTTTTTTTGATATCATAAACACATTAGCCCCACCTTGTAAATTTAGGACAAAAGCAACAATATCTCCTTGGCTAATGAAAAACACAAGAACTCTCATGAAGTCGAGAGATATGTCCTGGAAAAAATGGCTACAAACAGAAGACCCAACTGGCCTACAAAGATATAAAGAACAAAGAAACCTGGTCAAAAAGCTTATCAATAAAGACAAAAAAGAATTCTATTATAACCCACTACAACACTAAAATCTGACCCAAAAAAATTGTGGAATGGTAACAACCAAATACTTCATTCTGAAAACCCTACCTCACCCAATCCTACCCCTGAAAAGACACCAGTAGAGACTGTCAACACATTCAATACTTTGTTGAATCAATATCCAAACTCTTTAACTCCAACAGCTCCAAAACAGGGAACCCCAAAAACCCAGCTTCCTCTTCAACAAGTACCCCTTCCAAAACCTTCTCCCTCAAGCCCATCTCCACAACATACATCCGAACCCTACTCTCCAAACTGAAACCATGCTCAGTATCTGCTGATAACATCCCATCATACTTTCTTCAGGCAGCTGCTCATTCACTTGCCTTTCCCACCTCTATCATTATAAACCACTCAATCTCTGAATCCAAAGTACCATCCATCTGGAAACAGTTCTACACCCTACCTATCCACAAAGGAGGTAACTCCACTGAAATCTCTAATTTTAGACCCATTGCCATCCTCTCCCCTCTGTCAAAATTTCTTGAAAAGTGCATGCATACTCAAGTCATGGATCATCTCTCACAGGAAAACCTACACAACATGGTTTTCAACCAAAGCACCTATACTGCACTTCTATCCTTTCTCAATATTATTTCCCTGGCCAGAGAGGACCAGAAACTTGTCTGCTATCTTTTCCTTGATCTCTCAAAGGCCTTTGATACTGTTCCTCACTCTGTACTATTAAACAAACTGTCTAACCTCAACTTCTCCCCTGATACAGTGGCATGATTTGAAAGCTATCTAAAAGATAGATACCAATCAGTAAAATGGGACACTGCTTTATCTATTCCCCTTCCAATGAAAATGGGTGTCCCTCAAGGATCTATTTTAGGGCCACTACTATTCAACATTTTTACAAACTTGCTCTATACCTCCTGTCCACTCTCCTCTATTATCCAATACGCTGATGACTCTACAGTCATAACAATAGCAAAGTCTCCCTCTGAACAGCTACCCAGTCTTCCTTTAACTCTGTGGAAACATGGTTCTCAAACAACCAACTCATCCTCAACCCTAAAAAAAACAAAACTCCTACTCTTCCTCCCTAAAACAGCCAACCACATAAAGACCTCTTTTACTATTCAGTCACTTAACAAGAACCTAGCTTAAAACTCCTTGGTATCACAATCGATGATCAACTAAAATTAGACCTCCACATAAATAATTGTATCAGGAACACTCACCTTAAATTAGGCCTACTATATAGAAATAAAACATTTCTCACTCATGAAGCTAGAATAGCCCTCATTCATGCCTACCTTCTCCCCTGCTTAACATATTGCTCGCAAATCCTTACTAACCTTAACTCCTCTCTCCTTACAAGACTTGAGACTACATACCACAAAGTAGCTAGATTTGCAACTCAACAATCCTATAGATCTCACCACTGTCTCTCTCCAAGATATTTAAACTGGCTTGAGCTGCCCCACCTTCTCCTTCAGCTTTAATTCTTTAATTCATTTAATTTATTAAATTTAATTCATTCTTTACCAGCCATCTTTCTGTCCAGCCTTACACTCTGTCATCTCCCACTATGCTGCTTCAAGATACCTCTGAAGCTCTTCCCAAAACCTCTTAAAAATCTATAAGCCCAAATCTAAAGCAGGGTGTAACTTATACAGCTACCACCCTTCTATTGAATGGAACTAACTTCCCCTCGAAATTTGAACACACACACATCACAAAAAATTTAAACTAACTCTAAAAGAATATTTCAACAGGAAATGGATCTGCCAATGCTGAAACCCTCCTTGATAACTCTGCTACACTCTGCTAATCTATGTATTCCTCTCTCTCTTATACTTTACTGTATCCTGTTTGATTCAATTGCAAAAAATAAAAAAAAAAAACACTTTACTCCTATGTTGCTTTTTTTATACTACTACTTTTAAAAATGCTGTGGCTGTAAACTAGCTGTTTATGATGTTTTTCTACATATATAATATTTGTATGATGGCTAAATGTAATCCATATACTCTTAAAAATGCTCTTGTAGTCAGCTAGCTGATTGCCTTATTTCCACTTCTTTAATATCTGTAATAATGACTAAATGTTATATGTATTTACTGGAGCTTTTCTCTCCAGGCCTCTGCTGAAAAAGGGCTTCGGCTCAGTCAGACATTCCCAGTCAACAAATGTAAAATAAATTAATAAGACATTTTTGGTGAGAACATGCTCTGTAAGACATAACAAGTAGATACTGAATCCAGGTCTATACAACTGACTTTTATCCAACCAATATTGTAGAGCACAAAGTCCTGCCCAGTGTGAAATGTTGGTATACAGGGCATCTAACGTACAAAGTAGCCAGCCTTCTTCCAATTGCATATCAGAAATAATACCCAAAAACTGGGTAGTATTCTGCATGCAGGCTCTAACCAATTTCAACAGAGATCTTAAATATTTAGTAAGGAACTGTGAGAGTGGTTCTGTAAGAGACCCTGTACCTGATAGAATAGGTCTCCCTGGTGGATTATACAAATCTTTATGTATTTTGGGCAGGAGATATAAATACTGAGGTTTAGGATCCTGTACCATCAGATGGTAAACATCAGAATCTGTAATACTCTCCTAATTGGCACTTCTCAAAAAGGCATCAATTTCAACCTAGAAGTCGTATCTAAAAGCATAATCATATAATGCTGTCCATCACTAAGTTGCCTTTGAGCTTCATTAAAATACATCACCACCACAGCCCCTCCTTTAACAGTTGGCATGATTACAATATTCTTATTATTAGTAAGGCTGGAAACCGCCTGTGTTTTGATCTTTGAGAGGTTGTGAGGTAATATTCTCTGTTCATACGAATAATGTAAATCTTTGAGAACCTTGGATTGGAAAGACACCACTTGTTATTGCATGGGTGGAATAAAAGTGGATTTACAAAATTTGAAAGAATCAGTATTACCACCAAATTCATCACCAAAAAACAATTTAAGGTTTAAAAGATGACAAAAAGAAAAATCATCTTGTGCCA
Source organism: Protopterus annectens (assembly GCF_019279795.1). Classification (NCBI taxonomy): domain Eukaryota; kingdom Metazoa; phylum Chordata; order Ceratodontiformes; family Protopteridae; genus Protopterus; species Protopterus annectens. The sequence continues at coordinate 358,969,459 of NC_056749.1, forward strand.
AGGAATCCTCAGGTACAAAGAAACCAGGTACAAAAAATAAACATTTATTGAGCACTTGCATCTCCACATCTGAAAGATGTATGGATGAAATATTAAGGACATTACTTCTGTCATTTACTTTTGTACCATAATCATCAATAGACTCTCGAGATCTTTTACTTCTCCTATGTTTCCTGCCCCCCTGTGTTGTCGGACCCTAAAGCAACATCAACATTACGTCTCTTGGGGTTTGTGGATTCTAACATGTGGTTGCTATCCACATCCATAGCCGAGGAGGAATCATCACCTGATGTACTATTGATCATTCCCATAGGTTTCTTCAGGACTGATTTAGGTCTTTTCCTTTTCTGTTTGTGTTGTCTAGTTTCCACCTGCTCAAATTTGACCTGTTTATATGTACCAAAAGGTTTACTCCTGTCATAGTCCCCCTTGTCACAATTACATTTTTTCATTTCTTTCTCTTTCTATTGTTTCTCCAAATCCAGTAGTTCAGTACTAAGTTGGTTTAGGCATGTCTGGTAGCAGGGTAAATCCTCAAAGTTTTTGGTTTGCTCAAAAATATCACCCACTTCTCTAATATGATTATCAATAGTGTGTTCATAGAAGGCAATTAATGCCTCTACAAAGCCCATAGCAGCCCTTTGTTGGACCTGAGTCCGTTCTAGGGGTTGAATACAAACACACAATCCCCTGGGGGTTATCCCCTTCAACTGATAAGCCTTAAAAAGTTTAAGATGCCACACATTGGTGCGTAGTGTTTTCCATACACTTAGTTAACTTATCAAACATCTGTTTACAACTCTTAGATGGATCTATAATGTTGGGGTCCAAATTAATGTTTTCATCCGCACCCAAACCAAAAATATTCAAATCATCCTTATCCAATGATAATCCCTGCAAAATGGAAACCAAATACATCCTAACACAATAGGTGTATACCTGTATATAAAAAATATAGAGAGTAGTCTGTGGTTGGCCTGTTCTGTATATGGTCTAATACAATGTTTGCAAGCTAAAAGAATGAACAAATCGTATGTTGATTCAAATATTTTAACCAGCCATGGAACTTGTAAATTAAATAGTCAGTAATACATATGACAAACCTACTTAAATTAGGCTGAGAGGCATATCCCTAGGTACATAAACATCTGCTAAATATTTTGTCCAGTAGATTATTCAAGATACATAACCACTAGAGTTGAATATATTAATTTTAACAACCATATGGCATAGGGGATAATTAGTACAAGCACAATTAACAACCTGTATTAAAAAATTGTTCCGAAAAAAGCCTAATTACTAGATACGTATGAAAAACCATAATAATGAGTAATACGTTCATGAAAAATTGCATTCATAAAGAACACACAGAAAACATACTGCTATATTAACATGTGCATAAACATTTCACCATTTTGGTCCATAGGTTCTGACCAATATAACCAACTAAAATTCTGTGTCAGGAGCGACCATACTTGTGTTATGAAAGTGGCCAATAAGGATCAACCATAGTAGCCCCTATGAGACCAAAAAAATTGTGGCAGACACCACACAGTGCTACGTTCCCTGACCCAAAAAATATCTGTTTATATGTGGATAGAAAGTCTATCCAAAATGTATACACAAAGTGCAAAAAGATCCTCAAAGCCAATTCAGCGAACAAAAGTAGCCCCTGTGAATGAAAATATATGTGTTTTATCCCTCTCTGTATCAAAGACCAATGCAGTACAACGTTCTCCAAAATTAAATTTTCTTATAGCCAATATAAAACCAAAAAGAAGGTATATAAACAAAAGGCCAATTAACCAATACAGCATTCTGAGAACCATAGTAGCCCCTGCTACAAAAAACATCAATTCAAACAGTGCTACACCCCCCCCCAAAAAAAAAAAAACTTTTGATTATATTTTGAGGTTCATAAACACCAAAAAATAAGAAAAAGGTTTGACCCATTGAATAATAAAATCCCCTGCAAGGCCCAAATATAAATTCAGCCTGACAGGACTACGTTCCTGGAAGACATAAACCTTTAATAAGTTATTAAAAACTTATACAAAATTATACTGGAGAACAATAATAGCCCCTGTAAGGCCCAAAAGTTATTCAAAGCCCACACAGTACTAGGTTCCCGCATTCAATCAAAAAGTCACTTGATTGATAAATAGGGACCTACTGAATGTTAATCCAAAAGCACACCTGAGCACCACTCAAGGCCCCCAAATGAAAATTTTGGTTATGATTCGATATACATCCTGACTAAAAATGGTGACAGTATATCCACAAAAAGTCAATGCAAATACTAGACACAAAAGCCAAAAAATTAAATCAATCTCTGTTGATGAAATTCTAAGCCCATATTAATCATTGAGAAACATTGGTTGACGCCCATGAACCAAACGCATGTAACCCCCAAACTATATTCAATTTGAATACAGAAACGTACGAACATTACAGGAAAGATTTGGCACAAAGATTTAAAAACAGGGGTTATTAGGTTGGTCATATTACCACTACCAGCATCTGGGCTTCAAATCATAACAGGATGGATCTGTTGAGATATAAGGAACATCAACCAAATGACCCTTCAGTTTTGAGGTTGGCCACTATGTATGCGTAGAATATGGGGGCATTTAAGGATATTATCAGTAGGCATTGGAATATTTTACTTGCTGACAATAGATTATCCGAAATTCCGGGTAGCAGATGCATGTTTTCTTTTCGTCGAGGGAAAACATTAGGTTCTCACTTTAATCATTATAAACATGTCCATTTCCATACATCAATGTACCATCAAGGGTGAGGTTTTATATGGATGATTCCTTTATGGGCATTGCGCACACTGTAACAGGATTAATAAGACTAAACAATTCACTAGCAAGAATTCAGCCTCTGTTTATGATATAAAATTTTGGCTAATTGTGGATCGGACTGGGTCATTTAGTTACCTACTTGTACATGTTCTGCCTTTTATATAGGGCAGACATCAAGACCCTTAATATTACGGATTATCAAACATATGAGTGATATTAGGAAGAACAGAATGTTTAATGCACTTTATAAACATACACTCAAATATGCCACTGCCTCTTTCGGGTTCACTGTTCTTGATAAAATATTTGGTAACCGGGTTAATAAGTCTGGGTAGCATACATTTCTTAATCAGAAGGAGAAAAAATGGATTATTAAATTAGGATTGCTGTTTTAGCCTGGTTTGAATTATCAATTGTGAACAGCCAATAGGCAACCTGCAGTAATTAATGGATTATGTATATATTCAAGGGATGTGTTTAAGTTTTTGTTACACTGATGAAGGCTATTATAGCTGAAACCAGTTTTATCATCTTTTATGGGGTTGGTGGGCTTTGTTTCCCTACCCCTGCATTTGTTCATGTTGAATAGACAGTAATTTTTTCCACACGTTTAGTGCTGACCATAAGATGCATAGCCATCTACACCTTTAAGTAGACATACAAAATTCTATTTTCCAGTTGTATGCTCAAAATTATTTTAAAGCTTCTAACATTCACCGCATAGCATGTTGCAGCTCAGAAATGGGGACAACCTGTCAATGTAGTGATGTGTTTTCATTCATATAAGGCTAAGAAGCTGGTTCTGCACAAAAGAAAGGTTAAACAATTAAACCTGAAGGATAAAACAAAATTCAGACCTGACCTTCATGAAAGAAAAATATAATAGAACAATTAAATTTCAAGGAAAAAACATAAAAGACTGATGTGGTATATCATTAAGCTTTACATTCAGTTAGCGAATAGATCAGGAATTAAGTGCCACAGTGTAGATAACATTTTCAGCCACACTTACACTGATATTAAGGGAAGAGGAGATCATATCTAGTATACAGAAGCTGAGGAATTTGTGAGCACATGGGTACAAATGGAATTTGCAATGTAAAACACATTAAACGTCATGTATAGCACATAGCAGAGAGGATGAGAAAGCTACACACATTGAGATGAGATAGCTCAAAGGGAAATGATTTTAAATGCAGAGAGGACAAAAACATGGGTTCATATTATGTTGTCGAACTTTCAAAAGTCCAAACGCCATATGGCCGAACCCATATGTTCGAACTTTCAAAAGTTCGAAAATGTCAGAAAAAAAAATCTACCTGACAGTTGTAAGCAGGGGGGCAAGCCCACCGGAACCCCCCACTCTTTAAATATACCAACTCTGAGATCGCAGTACAGTGCAGTAAAGGGAAATCTTCTCTTTCCGCAATGAATGGAAATCCCTATTGAAATGTTTGAACTTCTGAAATTTGGAACATATGGGTTTGACAATATGGCGTTCAAACTTGTTACAGTTCTACAACGTAATATGTATCCCAAAAACATGCCATATGCCTAAGCCCCTGGTAGTTGGAGTTAATGGGAGAGATGTCAGATAATCAGAGAATAAAGACAAATGCTTTGGAATTAGGTAAATATAAGAAAGGAATAATGCAAGATATGGGGCAGCCACGGTGGTGCAGCAGTTAGTGTTGTCACCTCACAGTAAGAGGTTCTCCAGTTCGATCCTCGGCTGGGGTGCCTTCTGTGTGGAGTCTGCATGTCCTCCCCATAGTTGAATGGGTTTCCTCTGGGTGCTCCGGTTTCCTCCCACATCCCAAAGACATGCTGTAGGTGGATTCGACACTCTAAACTGGCCCTAGGCATAAGTGCATGTGTGTGTGTGTGTGTGTGTGCGTGTGCCTTCCGTGGAAGGTTGAGTGCTTGGCTGGCAACTCGACACCGTAAAAACTCTACTGCCATTCATGAGCAGACAAGTGATCCGCTGTGGTGACCCCTATCCGGGAAAAGTCAAAAGAAGAAGAATGCAAGACATGTAAAAAGATGGCAGAGATGAATAGAAACGTGGTGAAGTGAAATAGTAAAAAGCAAGTAGAGTGCAGATAGTTAAGAGCAGTAGCATAGCTAGGACGAGGTGAAATGGGCAATTGCCCTGGGTGCAAAGTATTGACAGTGGGTGCAATCAGACATTCTGGTGATTTACAGTTAATCCAAGTGCTGTAGCACTATGTGTATGGTCTAAACTGTAGCAACTGTTTTTTTTTTTTTTATTAGAATAAAACCTGAGCTGTAGTACTCTGTGTAGACAGGGTATAAACTGCTGCTTACTACAGTTTAAAATAAGATTTTTTTAATAAAATGTGCAGAATAAGGGTCAGGACAGGACACAGAAATTGGACCTGACTGGCTGGGGCAGGTGGGTCAGTGTGAGTTGGTGTGCCAGATTTTTTTTTTTTGCTCTTCAATGGAAGATTTAACTGTGTAATAAACTGATCAGAGTTTTATAAAGTAAAGTGTTTGTCTCTTCGCTTGAAGAGCTGAGGAGGTAGGATGCCGGTTTGTGGTACCGGGTGTAGGGTGGATGTCCTTAGATGTGATAGCTCAGTAGTAGAACGTGAGGATGTATGGAGGGGAGGAGGGAGTGTCAGATGCATTTTGGGACTGGTTAGAGAAAGGGCTGGCTTGCAATGTTGGGGCAGATGATTTCAAAACTAGTGACCAGTCATTTCAGGGGAGGGTGGCTTTAAGTTTTTCTTTTTAATGTTCTATGATTTATCACAGAAAGGTATGAGTTTTGTGGATGTGTTTACATATGGATGATGGATATGAAAAACTAATAGGGTAGTGGTCACTGAAAAATGGTGGATGTTTGATGATGATTGAAATGAGAAGATATGTTAGCAAATATAAGATATAGGATGGAGTGGTGAGCTGTATTGAAGCTGGGTCTCATTGGCTGAGATATAAGATAGGTGAGATTAAACTGTTTTGGAAGAGTATTCAGGTAATTGGAAATGGATCTGAACAAGTCGAGACTGAAGATTCCAAGTATTATGAGATTTTTTTATATATTATTTGTAGAGGAAGCATTTCTTTTAGTTGGTTATTTAGTTTGCAGAGAATGGAGGAAGACTGTAGATATGTTACAGTGAAATGCAGTATGACATTTTTGTGGGATGGAATAGATACAATTAGCCAGTTAGAAAATTATTTGTGCTAGCGTTTCCTTGAGCAAGTAGTTGGACTTTTAAGTGCATCTTGAACTGAAGGACCATTCAACCTCCTTGTCTTTTGCCTGGCCTGGGGTTAAAATCATAGCTATAACCAGGGAAAATTATATAAAGGACTGTTAACCTATGATTACATGATAGCATATGTAAGGAAATGAAGACATTCATCTGGTCAGTTTTGCTTCCTATATTTTGTACATTGATTAGGATACAGGTGACTGGACATTAACCTGGGTTAGCTTTGATATGTGCCTAGAAGCAACAGAAGAATTAAGTCTACTGAAAGTTTGTAGAGATGCTTATGGAGGTACAGAAGCAGACTGTTAAATGAAAAATGAGTATATGATTAGAAAACTGAAGTAGTTGAAGTAACACGTATGATAGGATATGGTAATGGAGGGAAGATGCAGGATATTTGTGGGCTGTTTAACTTTTTTTTTTAAACACTTTTTATTGAATTACAACATAACATAGGCAAATTTACATTTATACACAAGTAATCACAACGTATTAACATTAATGAACATTATACTTCACATACATTGCTATATATATATATATATATATGGTTCTGATGAAGCTAGCATAGCCTAGTGAAAGCGCTCAACAACTTTTTGTACAATAAATAGTTCTTGGTTATTATACCTTCTGGTGGATTTATTTTGCTGTTTTACAGTTGGATGATTATTTTCGTGAGGATTACTTTTGGAGTTTTGCTACACGTTGTTCCACACAAATTATCTGTTCAGACATTGCTATATATCATATAACCTAAGCAACATTACATAAATTATTCAATTCCTGCCCCTTTTTTTAAAGAAACATCTTTATTAACCCATCACTTATAACATACGCAGTCATACATTTATATCAATGAAAACACACCTCACCAACACAATCTTAGTTGCAAGCATTTTACATCACAAACCATACTGACACACTCCGTTGCAAACATTATACAACACTTGTAATCTACCTAATCATTTTCAGTCAAACATTTCATAGCTCATTTAAGTCATGCCTTCTTTTAAACGTCACTCCTCCCCTGTGTGTACTGTTCCCACAATTCACAAGTTTCCTATGTAGTTTGCTCCTACCCTTTTGTAACGCTTTCAGTTCTAGTTGTTTTATTTCTGTTACTACAGTTTTATTTCTGTTACTACAGCCATTCCTTCTAATATAGTCTGTTTAGATTTTGATTTCCATTTTCTAGTAATTGCTTTTTTGGCAGCCACCATAAATAGACAATGAATGAAGAGAATATATCAAAGTAGTATTAAACAGAACTGGGCAAAATAAGAACGGGAAGTTCTGACAGAATGAGTGATATGATGGGTGTTGTTTGGAGGGATTGTAATGGGTGTTAAGGGAGGTGTTCAGGAAAAAGTTAAATAAAGTATGTGGTAAAGAAGAGAAAGATATATAGTGCTCTATGTTAAAGATGGAAAGTAGGCAAAGGTAGGAAGAATGCTAACACTTGCTTGAGTGTGAAAGTGGAAACTTTAGTATATGTTTTTAAGGGGGTGATGTTAAGCTGGAAGAAGTGGGAGAGGAAAGGAGGAAATATTTTAGGAAACTGGGGAGTTTCTGGGGATTTGGGAGTGGGAGATGAGTAAAGGAGGACAGAAATTACACAAAGTGTGAGCCAGTCAGCCTGTACTACCTCAAAGAGTAAGAACATTCAGAGGTAAGCTGATATATAAGCCTAGCTTTATGTTGAAGAAAAAAATAACAGAGAAATATATTTAAAAATTAAAAAAATATTACTAACCAGGGTTAATTGATTAAAATAAGGGAGCACCATTGAGTTTGTTTGGTAGTTATAAATAGTTTTATTCAAACTCAGAAGTTCTCCAAACATTTGACAAGTGGAAGGGAAAATAGATACAGTGTAAAATATCATGTATGGTTTTGTAAGCCTAGTAAGGTCAGGAAGTTAATAAACAGTTTAGAATTTCAAATTACCTATTCTTTCACTTATACAGCAAGGGAAGCCTCAAAGCCAAACAGGGTTTGACCAGTCTTGTGCAGTTATTTAATAAGTAGAAAATGGATGAACTGTAAAGAGTAATTTCCATAAGATGCAGTTTATACATAAGCATTGTACTTCTGCAGGAAGTTGAAAAAAAACACATGAAATTTGTGAACTGTTTTAAACTAACGGGAGGACTTTAAACTACAATTTCCACTTTATCACCATTAAAGTTTAGAAGGATAATGAAGGAACAGAAGATGGAACTGTAAGCAAAAAAATATTTTTATTATGGTAATATATACTTGACTTTAAGAAATTTATTATACACTTTATATTTTAAAGTGATTCTGCAAAGCTTGCAAATATACTTTATATTTCAGGTGTGGGGCTCCTATCAGTGACTGCTGTTAATGTCAATGATGTTAACCTAAGAAAGTACTTATTTCAAAGTATGTTGGGTATATACTGTAATAAGTTAAAGGCTAGCTATAAGTAATGTTGTGATCTTGGGCTGCAGGGGTAAGAGATTTAAGTGAAATGATCATATCTGAGTCTTAAATTATTGTGATTCCCTTGGTTTTATGCAAACAGGTAGAAGTTAAGTTATACATTTCCAGCATTTAAAATGAGCCATGCTATGGAGCTCTGGAACCATTAGTTGGTCTTTTTATCTACCCAGCAGAGCTTTGCATTTACAGATGAATGGTGTGCAGGCATAGGTAGTTAATCAGAAAATGACTGAACCATGAACTGTGAGGAATCTGTATGGGGAAACATTAAAACTAGCACTAAAAGAAGTGACAGTTCAGTGAAAATACATTAACAGGAACACAAGTAGGTGCACTCCTAGTAACATGACACTCTTCGGTATAAATTCCAGCAGTGCAACATCTGCTCATTTAATGATAGCCAGGGAACTCTTTCTTAAGTCTAAAAATCAGTTAAATGTGAGTATGTAATGTGTTTTTCACAGATGGGAGGGAACTTGAGAAGGTACAGGAATGGATGGTGTGAGTGCAGAATGATACACAGGATATAAGATAAATTTTCTGCATGATCAATCCTAATTCCTAATTTTAGAATGGGTAAAGTGTTTGGGTATAGCTGTCTGTTTGGGTCATCTGCTCATGTATGGAGGGGTAATATCCACTTTTTAGAAAGTATATATAGCTGTGTATGTGTGTGTTGTGAATTAAAAGGGGCTGTGGGCTAAAATCAGGATTTACATATTTTTTTGCTTCTTGGTTGTTTTGATTGAAATGAAAATGAAAAGACTGTGAACATGTGAAATTGGTAGAAACAGAGATGAGAACCTGCAAGTGAATATATTGTCAGCATGTCAAGCATTAATAAAAGAATGTTAAGTTGCGAGATGGAAATATATAGTCAAAAACTGTCATATAGAATATGTGAAAGTAATATAGTGTTACCAGCATTGAAAGTATACACAAAAACAATAACTATCTAATTATAATAAAAAATGTAAAGTACGCTTAACATTTAATTGGCAACCATTTGTAATACATACTTTTCGATATCCATTGTATTGAAAAATGTGCTTGTTGCTAAAATCTAATAAATAGGAAAAAAAATTGCAGAATATAAATAGCAACATCACAGAAGCCAAAATTAGAAATGAGCATGCAAATTTGGCAAAGAAAGGATTTCAGATTTTTTTTAGGGGGGTAATAATACTGGTTCTAAGAGGGGCTCTAATAATGTTAAGAAAGGAGAAGAAAAGTAATGACAGAATTGTAGTAATAAGGGGTTACTGGTAGGGAAGGAGAATTACATTCCAACTAAAAACAATACTATTATGGAACTTAAGAGAAAGGCAATTAGTTTCCATAGAGGAGTATTATTCAGGGTGGGAGAGGACTGATATGCAATAGTGAAGATGTGTTAAGGGGACCTAGAAGGGGAAAATATAACAAAGGAGGGAAGCTCTCAGAAAATATTTTATGAGAATATGTGGAATGGAAGATGTGAAATTACTAGCAGGAACCCAAACATACTTATATTATTCCCCGAGGTACAATAATTGGGTTAAACTAGACAGAAATTATATTTCATAGGAGCATGGTTATTTAATTGATACCTTTGAAACACAGAGTAGCTGTTTCAGATACTACACCAATAAAGCATAAGATAAGATGCAGGGTAATGAAATAAAATGAGACACTGGTGTATTATAGAAATACACATTTCGTTAGAAGGGTAGCTGCAAAATAGGGTAAAATAAAAGAGGAATTTATAAATATGGTTAAAAATGAGAAGAAAGAGATGTGGGAAAGAAGTTTTAGGAATCATTTAGATAAATTATGAAAGGGTAAAGTAGTACAGCTGATGGGGATCTCACAAAACAAGAAGAACAATTGTTGAGTGCTGAAGGAAAATAATGGGGCATTTGGATAATATGCTTGCATTGGAAAGGTTGCTTTTAAGTAAGTGTTTTTATGACAATCCTGGTTCACAAAAGCTATTATCATAATTACTTAGGCAGCAAAAAATACAAAGGGCTGTACCAAATTTATGGAGTCTATGTCTAGGAAAGTAACCAGAGGCCCTATCGATGTATTTGGAAATTCTGTGAAAAGCTGTAAATACCACAGGAATGGGGAAATCAAGAAAAGAGTCAACTGGAAATGTTTATGGAATATTAAATTTGCCGAGGGTAGAGGAAAAGGAGTATAGAGAATTAATAGCTAAGATGGATGGGAAGAAAACAATTGCTGATGTATAATCAATCACTAGGGCAGTCTCCATGAACAGATGGTATTCCAGTAGAAGTTGTGAACATAAGAAGGAAAGAAGTGATAAGCATCTGGAAGATTATGCTTAACAGTATTTTAGAGGAAATACAGTATCAGCGTCTTGTAAGACATCTGCAGTGGCTGTACTACCCAAAGAACCAACCAAAGGAGAGTGCCTCGGTGAAAATCCCAAAGAACCAACCAAAGGAGAGTGCCTCGGTGAAAATCCCAAAGAACCAACCAAAGGAGAGTGCCTCGGTGAAAATCTCAAAGAACCAACCAAAGGAGAGCCTCGGTGAAAATCCCAAAGAACCAACCAAAGGAGAGTGCCTCGGTGAAAATCC
>NC_056749.1:358986070-359001070 GCF_019279795.1 Protopterus annectens
GGTTAGAATGTCTGACAACCAGTTGTATGTTATTATTTGCTGCCTAAGCGTCTGGGATCATCCCACTGATTTGCCAGGGAGACAGGGTGACAGGCAGGGGACTTACACCAATTATCTGGACTTTCTGACAATATCTGTGCAGTTGTGGGGTATGATTCTGCATACAGCTTACTACCACTCCCAGGATTTGAACCATAGCTGTGTGTGTGCTAAAAGTACAACACTTCACATTGCAGTTGAGTGTGCTATTTGGATTATGCTGTCTATCTTTTCACTGTTTTTGACTAAGTCTCTCTCAGTTGTACAATATGACCTTGTGATTTCAACAGTCATATAAAGACCTTCCTACACATTTTATTTATGTAACACAGTGTGGGTAACAGTGCTTAATACAACAGTACTATTAAGAGATTGCAACACTACACTACCATATGATACCAGAGTAAACACAAGCAGTCCAGGAGTTAGACCTTTATTGCCAGGCTGTTACCCTTTTATTTACATACAACCTATATGAGAAGCTTCCTGCCATATATTCTGGTTTATTCAGTACATGCCATACACAATACAGGTTTTATACTGGCAATTAACTTTCTACTACTTTTAGATTTATTTCTTATGACAGTACATGCAAGATTATTACTAACCTGCCTCGTGTCGCAGCCTCTGCAGCCTACAGGCATGGGCTTCCCGATTCACAACCTGCTCGTCTGCAACTGTCAAAGACATAAGAGAAATATTTAGCCATACCTATCCATAATATACATGAGCTGACCATTATTAAACAGGTAGTAGAATGATACTTACACACTGCTGGGACATCACCCGTCTGCCTAGTTCTTGGATCAACTGATCCAAGAGCACCCTCTTCTTCCGTTTCAAGTCGGCATAGTGAAGCCTGACCTGCTCACCAGTTTGAGGGATGCCAGTGGCACTGGTGAGGTGACGGGTGAGACGGCCCCAGGCTTCCGCTTTATATTGGGAACCCTGGTACTGGCCCTGCAGCAGTCTCTGGTCATTTTTCTTTAACAAGGAGTCCTGCCATGACTTTGGAATCCTGGATGCCACAGCGCTGTGCCAGAAAGCGCGATCCTTCACCCACACTGACAATAGTGCCTACAGGAGGAAGTTGCAACCAGTTATGAGATGTATTCCCACCTGTGGGGTTTAAATAGGGTTGATTTCCTGCACTTTGCTGTGATTTGATGGTTTTGAAAATGCTAAGTTATGGGCAAACCTGCTTACCTAAGGTTGGCATTGCTTGAAGGAGTAATGGTCAAATTTATTTAGCTGTCCTACACATTGCTTTCACCTATTAAGCAGAATTGTGCAATGCTTAGTGTTGCTTAATTTTAAATTTACACACTATTTGCTGTTTGGTATTGATTTATCATTCATTACATATTATATAGTTGTTTAGTATCCATGATTCATGTGTATGTACACTGTATGGGGTCCTTGTGTTTATTGGGGGATTTCGCCACTTTATTACAATGACGCCTCACATCTGGACTTAATGCTGTACTCCAGTTCACATATTTATGTTATGTAGTAGGTTATACAACATAAAACTGTATATAGATTCCTTTCACATGTAAATTGCAATTTTGCTATAGTGAGGATCTGTTTGGGGATACCTCACTTTGCTGTACTGCTGTGATGGCTTACTTGTTAACTACTGTGACTATGGTGTACAGGGTCTTGGGTTCAGGACCTGCAAGGGCTGCTTGTTTTGTTGCTGGGCAGAACAGCAGCTGTTGGATAAAGAGTGAATAAGGCACTTTTAAGCAGTTGTAAGCAGGTTTGCATGGTTTTATGCAATGGTAAGCAATGCTAACTTCCGGTTAAATATGCTTACAGGGAGTTAGCTTCAATATTGCTTAACCTGTGTGCGCATTGCTTACCCTCACTCAAATGGGCTTAAACCTGCTTACTACTGCTTAATACTGCTTACTCCCGCATACCCCTGCAAGAATTTAAATAGAAATGAAACATGGTTCTTGGGAAAGTGGTGGATTTGGACACTCTGTGTTTTTTTCATTCATACACATTATACCTTCATTTCATATCCCCGTTTCATGTGTACATATACTGTATGGGGCACTTGTGTCTATCTGTGGATTTTACCACATTATTACAATGACACCTCACATCTGCATGTAATGCAGTACTCCAGTTCACAAATATATGTTATTTAGTAGGTTATACAGCCGAAATATTGTTCATAAAGTGATTTCACATGGAAAATGGAATTTACTATAGTGAGAATCAAACCAGGAATGGCTGCTCATAAGGTGAATGCTCTGACCACCACACTATTGTAGCACTGTTTCAATTGCATGTATCTTGCTAGTTATCTTCTTGTGCCATTCAAGCTACAGTATGTGTAGCTAAACAATGGACAAACCCGCGCACCTACAGTTAAATTGAATCTGTTTTATATAAAAAAAAATTCTCTACTGCTATTTTCTGTCGAAGGGGACAGGTTTCACTTATTGCTGTGGATTCCTGCATGCATCTGCACATTTGGCAGACATCCTAGCAACCCCCATACCTCTCAACATCTTCAAGCACACTATCTGGACAAAGCTTGACAAATTATGGTACAATTCCAGACATATTTTCATTATTGCTCTTATACACTTGGGACAGTTGCTAGGGTAACAGGATTTGTTTTTATATACATTTTATGATGGATTTGAAGTCTGGCACTAAAATGCATGCATTATTTACCGACTTCAATCCTGAGATCATCCCAGTGATTTGCCAGGAAATTTGGGGTGCTGTATGGGCATGCAATATGGACATTCTGCAATTATTTCTACAGTTGGAAGGTATGCAGCCTCCTATGAGCATTCTTCCTTATTATAATTGCCAGGTGGCACTTCTTGAGTGCTGGGGCATGTGTATTCTGAGAGCTCTGCTCTCAGACACATCCCCTGCACTCGTCCATGCTCAATGTCCGTTTAGCAGCAGAAGCAATGCACCTTCATTACTATGCATGGTGTGCTGCTGTGCTGCTCTTAAGCAGACGTTTCTAGGCAGGAATAAGCTATTCCTGCATGGAACCTTACTGAATCCTGGGGTTTGTTTCACAGCACAATAAACCACTCCCTTGCCTGATAAAAAGTATATATAAATTTAAAAAGCTTGTGAGGAAACTATTACTCTATTTTTGTTTTAATTGGATCACTTGTCTGTGTACTTAATAAAGGATTTTCGACTGGAAAAAGACTGCCTGTCTTTCTTGGATTACTTTCGAATACTTAGTAATTCTGTACAATTATATATCATCTGCAGCAGCTGGAAAGGCCACATAAGTACCTCACAAAGAGGATTACTGGCCTCAAACAAGAGCCCTACACTGACCGCCTCAAAAAACTCCAGCTTTACTCCATAGCATATCGCCTACTCCAACATGATCTCTGCCAAACATATAAAGCTGTGTCAAACCCAGAGCTGTTGGACATGCTACACCTAAATAAATCTGAATCCCTCCAAGCAATATGCTCTAGGGACCTAAACCTTGACACCACAACAAACAGGGCATGCTGCAGGGATAGATTCCTGTCCCAGAGACTTCCCATACTCTGGAACAGGCTACCCATCTATGTCAAGCAAAGTTCTTCATTAGCACTCCTCAAGAAAAATCTTGATGAGTGGATGGGAAATAGGAAATACACCCAGGGGATCACTTCTGTGTCCCTGCTCAACCGTGGCACAGGAAAATAACTTTCTTGGGTGGCGTAAGCCAGGGAACCTTGTTGGCTAGGCTTACATAGGCCCTTGGGCCAATAGCCTAGTACCTACCTATATATATATATATATATATATATATATGTGTATATATATTTATTTATTTATTTATTTTTTTACTTAAGACAAGTTTAAGCTTGCTACTTCTACTACTTTTGTCTGATCTGATTAATATACAGTGATTAACTAGAGCTATATGGACTGAAAATCTTCCACACAGAGAAGCTTCTTACAGTGTTTTGGTATCTTATATATATATATATATATATATATATATATATATATATATATATATATATAGAGTTATTCTGTCACTCTGGTTTCACAGTTTCAGCAGTGCAGTGCCCACAATCTTCTAGACGTTGATGGATAATTAGCTACTGTCAGGCTGATGGATGAACATATAAAGCCAATCACTTCACAAGATGTTTGTCTTTTAGGTCTGTCTAGTCTAAAATATGTGTTAATATTAAAAGCATGGACAGTAGAGGTATACAAAGAAGAAGAGGTGGTGACAAAATCCTGCAGAAAAATAGATGTGAATGATGAAGTAGTAAGGGACTGATGAATGAATATGGTAGATATTAAAAATGTGCCATTGTCAATACCCAAATATATTGTGCAAAACTAAGTAGTGTCTTCACAAATAAAAAGGGCAGTGCTCACTGAAGTAGATCCTAGGTGTCAAATTATTACTTCAGGAACTGTAGACAAATAGGTGATGGCTTAGAATTTGGATAACTTCACAGTATCCTTGTGGAAAGTTGCTAGACAATAAGGAGGTTCTGTTAGCCATTTGTTGAAAAAAAAAGAAGTGTGTGTTTGTAATATTTAACATAGTGACTGTAATTGTTATTGTTATGTCATAAAATCATGTTTTACACATGACAATCTTGTTTTATTTAATACAAGGACATCTGAGAGACATCAAGAGTATGAAAACCTAACTTTTAAAGAATATTTGTGCAAGTAATGGAATAGAGAGACACTGGAGGAAAAGACTTCAAACAAGATTCTAAAAATATTTGGGTATAGAGAAAATGCTGTGTGGATCAGGATGTTCCACACCTAAGTCCAAATGATACAACTGCACTAGTGTCCATTCAGTGGGTGCTAATTGTTACTGCCAGAGCCCAAGCCTGATTGCAAAACATGGATTGAGATATTTACACTGAGTTAGTTCAGTACAGTATATAAGGTTAAATCAGTGAATATACCCACTCAACTGAAAGTGTGGTTGTGGTGAGCCTGCACATGGGACCGGATACTGCAAGTAACACTTGCCTATAATTCAGAGTACCTGCACTACTGAGTTGCTCATACAGCTTGAGCTGTACAATAGGCCTTCAGGAGCTGGAGTGGAAGTCTGGGACAGGGCACGTGCACTGGGGATATAGTATGGCTGGTACCTGAACTCCCATGGAGATGCTTATTCTCAATTTTGTTAAAAATGGATCTAATTCTCTGGTTGGCCAGTGGCCCTACTTGCCATCCATTGTTTCAGATGTGGAGAATACTGGAATGATTATGGTTGCCATTTTTCCAATTGTGAATGGAACAGTCACATCTTAATAACTTTTGCCCCACTGACTGCATTGACTGTGTGTTGGAAAGGAGATATCCCAGCTTGCCAAAGTTACTGTAAGTATTAACTTTGGCATATCGGGAATCCTTTCTGTTTCAAAATTAATGTACACAAAATTTATCTGAATAGCTGTACCAATAGTGCTTCAAGTTTTGCCTTTGCCAAAGTGGATTGATTTTGTTTTTTGTTTATTCCTTCATTTATAAGTATATTTACAGAACCTTATGTACCATGTTGATGTGCTGCCTCTTCTCCATTAGGTCTGGCTCTCATATGCATGACTCTGTTTGGCTGAACCTCAGTGGTTGGTGAGGCTGTAGGTAAAGTACCAGAGTCATTATATTAACTGTCAGTTGTAGGGTTATGTAAACATAAATTCCATTTCTGATCGTAAATGAATGATCAGTAAATGCTGTTAAAAAAGTCTGTGTCAAACTTGAACTGATGCTAAATGTTGCAAAATATTTGTGATTGTTGTCATAGCTCTCTACTTGTTTGCTTAAAAATCAGAAACAAAAAAGTTAAAATGTAAAGAAAAAGTAGAAGAAAAGTCCAAACTCATTGATGATTTTAAATATTAAATTAGTTCACAAAAAACATTAACAGAATAACACTCTTTGCATTAAAGATAATAGGAAGTACGAAACTCTAATGTCTGGAATTACTGACTGGGTGTAATCCTCTGTGATGACTGATTTATCAGAAAATCAAAAATTAAAAAAAAAGACAAGGCAAAATTATGAGACAAAATTAAAGGACAATTGAGAGGTTCTGGTTGCTTCCAGGAAGGATGAGAATGACATTGGGAATTTCTAGCTCATCTGTATTTTTTTTCTGATGAGACCAGGATTATCTGCGATAAGACTGTACCATTACTCTGCAGGGGTTTAAGTCTTGGCAGTTGTTTTTGGTTAATAAGAAAGACAGTGTGGGAAATAGAGATACTAAGAATTGGAGAGAAAGAGCATGGGAGAGAGTGGAGTGAGAGGGTGTGAGAGACTAGTTGAAGAGAACCTTTTGAAAGAGAGAAGGAAGAGAAAGATAGTAACAGCTGGAGACAGAATGGATGTGTGAGAGATGGCAAGAGATACAGAAGAAAGTTAAGAATAGGTTTTGTATCAATATGAATTTTCCAAAGAATGTGACATATGAAATTACAATGTCTGGCATTACTGATTAAATGTCATGCTAGGTGATTTATTTACAAAATGCAGCAGCAACAAGTTTTGCATGAATTTGTATTTTCTAAAGAAAAATAAGAATTAAACTGTTAATATATCTGACTGACTGTAATTCTCTCTGACATATTTACCAAGAAATGTAAAATTTGCTGAAGAACACAGTAAAATACGAGGCAAAATCAAGGGTGTTCTGCAATATATGGGGCATTTAAAGCTAGGATGAGAGCAGACTAGGAAGAACCTTGACAGTGTAATCTCAGGGATTGTTGTAGAGGACTGCAGAATAGGAATAGCCTTGAAAATGTAATTTAATGGTCTGAAATAGAGGATCATTACCAAGTGTCCCATCATTAATACTTTACGTGTCCTGAAAATACAGATACCAATAAATTTAACTTGCAAGTTAAGCAAAATTCAAGAGTTTCACCTTGACTTCCATTTCTGTTTGTGATAGATGGATTATATGTCCATAGTGTGTTTTGTTTACATTTTTGACATACTTAGTTTACTGGCTGCTAATAATTAAGGGTTCGTATCCTTATGGATAATTTCCATTTGTCAGGCATGTGCTAACTTTCTGGTGTTGGGTATACTATTAACTTTTCTTTGGATTGTTACAGCACACCGCTGTATTAAGTTGCTCTCTAATGTGACATTCCTGACTAATATGTGATGTCTTTTGGTCCTTTTTGCACTTTACTGTTTCCAGCTATGAGACATGTATTCTCTCAATTATTTGATTTCTCAATTTATTGGAAAAGGTGACAACACTAAACATGATGATCACACTGAAGATCATAAATGCATTCACCATTCATTGCAATGTAACTCCACTTGTGTGGCAGATCTGGTGCTACAGATATGTTTCTTGTCTGCAATACTTTGTCTACATACATATGGAGCTGCAGTACAGGACAACTTAACCCTGACTAAACAGGCTTGCCAAATCCTCGTCTAAGTTTGTGCTATGCCGGACATAGGTAATGCGACTGATTAGCAGGCAACGTTAGAGAATCTCCTTATCTTTTCTTGGTGTAACAGACTTTGGGGCATTCTGCACCTTGCAGGAGGGCACATAATTGGTTGACATGTTCTCCCCAGATGACAAGCCACATAGGAGTAGGGAGAATTGTCTGTTTGCCCTGCTACTGCAAAGCTTTTAGAATCCAGCCCATTGTGTACACTGCAGATAAGGAATGGTTTGGCTGGTAAGAGATGTGACGTGGACCCTGAAAGATGTCTGTTAAGATGAAGGGCATTATGGGCATTAAACAACTGACTAAAATGAATAGTGAATGGAATAAATTAGTCTGTAAAGTGTGGACGCGGTATTGCTGTAATAGGAATCCTGTAAAGGAATTAGAAAAGCACTAGTAGTTTGAGTTGGGACATTTTCAGAATGAGAACTAGACTGGCTTAAGGAAGAGAGGGCATGAGATACTAAATCACAGAGAATCTTAGGACATTTCCTGTTTGGTGAAGTCTCTTTATTTTGTGCAGTGAAAACACTTACTATAGTAATACAGTGATTTGGTATTCATGCATAGTGGCTTACCTGATATCTCTTCTGGTTTAGTCTTGTATGCTTAAGTTTCATCATAATGTGGACATGTGAGGTACAGTGTTGCATAATGAAGAAGGACAGTTGCATAACTGGTGGTCAGTGAGTAGTGAGTAGTCCACACTATGACAGGTCAAGTGACCTGGGACAATCAGCATAAAAACTGCCTGCATGATGTAATGAGTGCTCACACACAAATCAAAGAGCATGCTGCAGAGGCACTGCAGGGGCCACAGACAAGGGCTATACAACACATTACTGACTGCTTTCATTGTAGAAATGAAAAAGAATTGGGATGATAATATAGTCTGAGAGGGGGAAAACCAACCAGGAGAACATTCAGAAGGACAAAGGAAAGGAAATACTTATATTTTCATACTTCCATAGGTTCATAGGTATTTACTAGGCTAATGACCACTAGGGCCTTTTTTAAGCCTAGCCTTGCATCCCAAATCTCTGACATATTCTGCTACCTTTGATAAGTGTAAGCAGGGACTTGAGAGATGAAACATTTACAAGCAGTGGCCTGGGAGAGGAACCTTTTACAGGCTGCTTGTTTTCATTAGAGAAATAGGTGCCACGCCAGGGATGAATTTTCTGTTCCCCATCCAGTTGTCCAAGTTACACTTGAATTGGGTGAGGGAGGAACTCTGCTTCACTTGGATGGAGAGTCTATTTCAGTGAAGGGATAGTCTCTGACATGCATATCTGTCTCTCCAGCAGGTCCTATTTATATCACAGGCAAGGATTAAGTCTGTAGAATGGGTAATTCTGGTGCTGTTTGTTCTGCAGTTATACAGGAACTTCATTAGAGTGGGGTCTGACAATGCCTTGTATGTCAGACATAGATCTTCCCTCAACAGCCTCTAGGAGACTGAATACAGAGATACAGCCTTGGGGTGGTCAGCATAGGACAAGTTACCTATAGCCTTAATTCTTTTAGTGAGGAACCTCCATGGACAGTGTTGTAAATGCTTGGTTTAGGTAAATACCAAAGGGGCATTTTACTCCATAATAGCTCTGATGAATGCCAAATACAGTGGAAGAATGACTGCCTTGGAACCAGATACAATATGGGTGAGGGAAGGAAAGAGTTCATTATTTAAGGGAAAAGTGGCAATTTTTATATTTATATTTATTTTTATTTTATTTTATGTTATATTTTAATAAAAAGAGTACAGGATATTTAAACATGGAGACATTGTCACTAACAAGAGGGGTATAGAGATGGAAGTAGGGCTGATCAACAAAGGTATAACTCATATAACTGACTGGGGAGGGGCTTATAGAAAAGGTGTGGGTCATAGTAGAGAAACACAGAAAGACAGATGGTGGACGTGTTGGTGGGGACTTCTAAACAAACAAAACAAAAAAAGAGGTTGAGTGATACATGAGAATGGAAATACCAGAATGGAGGGATAGCATAGAGATATAACAGCTATTACAGATAGGAAAACACCCAACAGTCAATCACATCTGTGGCTGACATCATGGTTGGGCTCCAGCACTGATGGCCTGATTGTCGGACCTAGGCAGCTTTGTCACTCTACCAGATGCATGAAGGTGCACTAAAGAGTGCCAGTACAGATGCTGAGCCATTCATTCCTCTCAGTCTGACCAGCTACCCTACCTCCTGCTAGATGACTCAAGAGGCCTGTTCAAACCATACCCCACTGAAGACCCTTTGCTACTCACCAAAAGAGAAGTTGTACTAGAGGCCACCAGTGACTCCTCCAAGTCACCTACCACAACATAACAGCCATTGCCCTGCAGAGAGGTTAGCATGGGGACTACTTGTGATCCCGCATTTGATCAATTGGATGGTTGCTGCTACCTCATCACTGATTGTTGCATGGATAATCCTGTAGAAAATAATAAGTGGTGAGAAACAAAAAATAAATAATATAATTAAAAGATTATCACAAAGAAATAAAGCAGGACTCAAACAGCAATAGTGTGGCTCACTTTATTTAGACAGGCCTGGAAGGAGAAAAAAAAACAACAGTCAGCAGAGCAATATTTGTATCAATAACTGGGGAACACCTATGGTAAGACTGGGGATAACACCAGAGGAAATGAATGAAAATGACGCATTCTATGGATGGAAACTAATATGTGCAATGGACAATGAAGGAAGGAATGAAGGAATAACTAAACCAATCAGATAAAATGGTCACTGCTTTGGAAAACAGGGGGATAAGGAGTTGTCATGCAAAGTACCATAAATGCAGCAATATGTGACACAAGACAGGACAGCTGAACAAGTAGTTTGCCTGAATCAAACAATATTAATAAGCAATAAGCAAGTAATCAATGGTGTAATTGTCCCAAGGAAAAAGTATGCCTTAACTGTGGTATATATGTTCAGGGAGCTGTCAAGCACATTCAGTGTCACAAATAATTGGCATAGTTAAGGACATTAGCATAGATACAACTGCATTATGTACTTGTAGTTTTATAACAGGAAAGATGAACAATGCAATGGAATTAGCAATCCTAAGAGGCAATGATCAATAAAATGCTTTAGTAGTACAAACGAAAAAATAAATCTAACTGCATTGGTACATAGGTTCATTTCTGTAGTTATACACATGGTAATTCCATGAATAACTGTCATAGTTAAGGACAACAGCACAAATATAAATCCATTAAAATCTCTAAAGAACTATGCCACGGTGACATCTTAAAACTGGTGCATGCCTTGATAAGCAGATGAAGCAAAGGTATAGTGCTGGATTCAATAAAGCCTACCTGGACCCTTAAGACCACAGGATAACACACTGATTTCTATTCAGTAAGTTGCTCTACATGGTGTGTAGAGTCTGCCAAACATGGTAAACACTGTGGCATGCAAACTACTGCATAAACAGCTGAATTGTATGTTAATCAACCAATCCAAGATGGAGAAGCTATTCAACAACCTATAAAGCAGCCATGTACACTGATTGCTGGTTTTCCCTGCAAATTCCAAAACCTATTGGAATACAGCAACAGAAGCATCTCAACCCAGAAACAATGTTAGGGGCTGTTGTTGCTCTTATGCATGTATATGTGTAACAAGCCCAAGTCTATGCTGCTGCTGCTACTTATAGACCTCGGCCAAGAAGGGGAAGGGCAGTTAGACCCCATTTAACTTTCCATGGTCTGCATAAGGTGGAAAATGTGGAGCACCACAGGGTGGATAGAGACACTACAAGGACTCTGCAACCTCTGTTGTCCTCAACTGAGAGCAAGGGCAAACCAGGGGGAACCCATACCAGTGGATACTGCGGCATGTGTATCACTCAGAATATTAGCTACAGGAACCTTCCAGAGACTAAGACGGAATATGCTGGGCATGACACACGCATCAGCATCCAATATCCTACTTAAATACGGCCTGTGACTTAAACAGGACATGCTAGAGGTACAGATTTATCTCCCAGTGACTACCTTGTCTTTGGAACAGGCTACCAATTCATGTGAAACAGAGCACCTCTATGACACTGTTCAAGAGAAACCTGGATGAGTGAATGGGGCACAATAAAGTCTTACCAGGGATAGCACACACAACCCTTTTGGACATGGGCAGTTATCACTAAATGCAGGCTTGTTTATTGACTAGACCCTCTACAGTATTACATTGGGTTGAAACAGCTAAGTTAATATGACCTCCGGGTCGATAGCCTAGTAATCTCCTATGATTCTATGATCCTATGAATTCCTGAATACTATGCTGCAACATGCCAATGACCACATATATATTCCCATTACACCTGAGGACAAAGACACAACTATGCAGGAGTTCTACCCTGTAGCACACTACCATAAAGTCCTGGATGCCATAGAAGTTACACATTTAGAAATCAAAGCCCTGCCTGGAGAACAGGGACAGGCATACATACATAGAAAGTACTTCCACCCCATTAACTGCAAGGTCATGTGTAACACTAAGGCAATCACCTGAATTTGAGTGCTGGCAACCCAGGCAGTTACCACAACTCATATATCTGGCACAACTTCCAACTGTATCAGAAGTTTTCTAAGGGGGGATATCCCACAGGGTCAGTCATTGGGGATATGCAGGTTATGTACTGGAAGCATGGCTGGTGAAACCCATCTGAAATGCACACATACCAACTGAAGAATGCTATAATGAGGCACATGCTCAAACAGGAAGTATCACAGAGTGTGTGTTTGGGCTGCTGAAGTCACGGTTCCAATGCCTAGATAAATCTGGGTGAACCCTGCAGTACAATCCCTGTACATGTGCTGAAATCTTCACCATCTGTGCTATGCTTCACAACAAGAACAGCAAGGGAAAGGGCCACACATCCTACCACCACTAGCAAGGTCAGCACAGTCACATACCGGTGAGGAATCAGAGGGAGATCCACCAGCTGTTGTGGGTGTAGGCAGGCGTAGGTGTGCATAATATGCCCTCGCACTGGCTAAGAGGGAATGGATAGCACACATGCTCACCACCTAAGGAAATAAAAACCTTATTCCTATACACATACATACAGTAACACTGATGTCAGGCAATTCTCTCAACCTTTACTTAACCACGTAATGGCTGTGTACTGCTAGCATTAGACAGCCAGCCCCAAACTAAAAATTCTACAACTGTCAGATTTCCAAGGTAAGTGTTTAACATACAATAGAAAATTAAATGTCTAAGAATACAAATGAATGGCATATCCTTGCATACTGTTACTTGTTAATGTAAGTAAGTATAAAGTGGGTGATTTGTATAGCAATGGCATCAAGATGTGAGACCAGTGACGTAAATGAATATGTGTCCTCTATCAAGTAACAGGCCTCATGCATTAAAGAGTACATTCATACTTTGCAAAAGTACAGATCCACAATTCCACAGAATGTCCACAGTTTGACCTGGCAATTCATGAAAGAGTGAAGTTAGAAAATAATGGCACATATTTCAGTTTCAAATGTCATATCCCTCAGAAAAATCATATAGCAATGCAAAACCTGTTATTCTTTCAACTGTCTCAGTTTGTAAGACCAAAATAATTTAAAACATCTCCCTCTTGTTGTGCCTTTGTCCCACTTTTATTTATGGTTTGGTTCAGCTTTGTTGGTCTAAGAGGTTGAGAGAGATGTGCACATTACAATAACCTGTAAGAAAACAGTAACATTTGCAAAGCAGCACCACAAACACAGATATACTAAGCACTATGTCAGCTATGCACCCTGAGCTTCATACAAAAGACATGTATCCCTGAATCTAAAAGAGAGAAAACACATATATGACACAGTTATCATCATTTGCACAGGGTGTTGTGGGGGAAGGGGGGCAGGAGGACTAGGCTGACACAAAAGGTAGTCAGTGTGTGTGAGTCAGTAAGAGAATAGGCAGACATTTGGATAAAGTATGAAATAGCCACTGAGACAGAAATGAGCTGTGACCCTCATGACTGACCCCATGTAACTGTTATGTGACACATGTCTGTATGGGCCTTCCTTGTGAAATTGGTGTGTGAATGTCTGCAAGAACACAGCCAAGCTCTGTTCTAGCTCTACGTCCTGGTACTGGTATATTGGACAGGAGTGAGCCGTGCATAGTAGAGGTGACAGTTCACCATCATCATCCCTGAATGCAAGAACTGGCGCAGCCAGGACTTACACTGCCATGTTTATGGCCATGGTCCGATGCACTGCTGCTACCTAAATGTGACTGATGTCTGCTGGATGAGCTCATCTTATAAGTATACCAATGACCATGACCCGAGGGCCCACCATGTCTTGGTGTGCTCACTGCAACCACTGATGTAAAGTGAAAGTAGTGCCCCTTTTGGAGTGTGATCAGGCATGGCCATGTTGGCTAACATCAGATGATGTGGGTGACATGTGTCCAAGTGGATGCTGCCCCCCCTCCCAAAAGATGTTCTATCACAGACACCGCAAGCTCCAATGTGTCAGTCATCTGATCCACTGAATCAGCAACAAAGTGGAGGCAGTCACACATGTCAGCCTGTGCCACATCTACAACCCTAAGCATTTCCTTGGAGACCCTATTGTAACATGCCTGCACCTCCATGATGACCTTAAACATATGTTGAGTGGTATGAAAAGACACACCAGAATCAGGTGGAGGATGGACAGTAGGCCTCCTCCAAGCACCCTTAACAACCCTCCTGAATGGCACCTAACCCACACTTTGGCTACAGCCAGAGTCAACAGGCATTGAAGCTGCAGTAATCACATTTTGCTAATAACGTTTCTTACCCTTCACCTGTCCAGTATCAGAGAGCTCACTGGAATAGGTTTGTGTAGGCCTACTGGCTGTGTCCAATGGAAATACAGGAGATGTCTGCATGTCAACCTCAGTGTCAGATTCAACTTCTGCACTCCCAGACTGTGCCTGTGTTTGGACACCATCATCATCAGAGTCTGCCGATATGCTGATATGAGGTGGTTGGAGTCCAACACTTCCACTGTCAGGATCACCTGTGATAATAAGCAACAAACACAGGAAAGCCATTAATACCTGCACTACTATTAATGTATTCTAACAAACTAACAGTGGTGCCACTATCACAGATGGTATAGCAGGTCTATATTATAACATTAAAGTCTTAAAACTTTGAATGTTATAATATCAACCCCAATTCAGTGAACGCTTGAAATAGCAAAGCTGCAGAGCACCGAATATTTTCCTAGGGAAAGTATTTGGTGGGCAGTTTCTGCAGCTTCCCTATTTCCTTGACTGTGGTGCGAAGGTGACGGACTGGGTAAAGGTAACTGTGGAAACAAACCGAGGTAAGGTGAGTGTGTGATAGTTAGAGACCTTAGGGATAGGGAGCAGGTAATGTGAGTGTGCGATAGTTAGGGACCTTAGGGTTAGGGAAGTTAGGGAGCAGGTAAGGTGAGTGTGTGTTAGTTAGGGACCTTAGGGTTGGGTTAAGGTAAGTGGA
>NC_056749.1:359006070-359067029 GCF_019279795.1 Protopterus annectens
GGCTTTTGATCCCCCCAATAAATATTGGCTTTTTCCAGATTTCTTGTGCTGCGAAGTTGAGATGCAGTTGAGTACGGAGTAGATTTTACAAGGAGCTGAGAGCTGCAGGGGAAGTGAAATTTAGTGCTGCTTATGCTAAGTCTGCTTGTATTGTTAATAGCACAACAGGTTGTGGGCTTGCTTTTGATGCAGAAGGCTGTGGGTTTTACTACCACAAGGAGTGGATGCTGCCATACTAGAAACATTCTCTTTGGCAAAGATAATAACTATGAACCTGTTATCATTTTGCCATCCATTTTCTATTGCAATATTACTAGCTTATCATGTTTTTAATGTAATATAGGCAATTTATACCTCAGGGGCAACAGACACTTTACTTTTTGATGAAACCATGAAATATAAAGTTGTTTGCCAGCAGCAACCTCTTCATTACAGGTCTCTTTAATGTGGAATTATTTAGATGACTTACTTCTGCAGAGCTTGTGCATATTTACTGATATTGGTGGAGTGTATAAGCTTGAGTAGACTTTTTTTATGATGGAAATGTTCTCAATTGGGCAGTTTTGTCATTATTGGTGCATGCATTTTGTTTCATTGTTTACTGGAAAAATGTTCAAAACAATACATTTAAAATACCCTCTAACAACTGTATTGTATTATACAAGGAATATAATTTAATACAGTCCACGAAGGTGTATCACACAACATATGTATGTTTTGTGTGCAAGGGGCCTATCATTTGAAAACAGCCCAAAGTTAATCTTGATACTACCCAAATGTATTTTCTTTGAATGTGGATTTCACTGCTGTTTCAATGAATGTGAGTTTCAAGGGCAGAGTTTTAATGCTAAGTCTGTTTTCATTGTGAGACTGCATTGCTTTGTTTAGCAGATGTTTTAGTGTCTGTGCTGTAAAATACAAAATAAAACTTTCAAGTGAAATCCAAATCATCGTAGAAGTAAAGCAGTATGCACATTGTAGTGTTTATGGTAAATGGGATGAGATAGCCAAGTAATGGGACATTGGAATGGCTGCAGGGGGTGGCTCCATTCAACCATGATTTTGTGAGGGGGGAAGGATGGCAAACTCAGACAGCCCCAGCTCAGCTGAACTATACCTCTCAACTGTCCAGATTTTCACAGAATGAATAGATTTTTGCTTCTTCTTTTTGGTTTGTTCCTCATAACATTTGTGGTTTTCTGGCAAATCATTTAGGAATTATGTCACTAAATAATGACAGACATTAAGTTTTAGACTTTATAACCTTCAGAAAAATGCATGCTAAAGCAAGACCTGTTCTATCAACTAAGTTTATACAAGAGCAATTTGTAGTACTGTTTGTATATTCCTGCAATATATTTGGCCTTGTCCAGATTTCCTGCGTTAACAGGTTGAGAGGTACCTGCAAAGTTCTTTATAGAAATGGATATATCCAAACCTCTCAACTGTCTCTGATTTTGGCTCAGAATGTTGCTTTCCCTCTAATCCTAATGCAAAATGTCAATTTTGGAAGAAAACATGATAATCAGAGTTATAGATTACTTTTATTTCAGAAATGCATGTAGATTTGTTTATTTTGTCAGCTGCTAAAGCTAACAGTGCTAATATTAAAAAGTGTCCATTCTTTGACAGTTTCCCAGCTGTATTGTGTGGCTATTTTATATTTTTGCATCACATTTTTGGTCCATTTTTCATAAAATTGTGTTTTTCTGGCAAATTAGTGGCAAATCCTTAAAGACTGAGGTAAGAAAATAATGACAGACATTTCAGTTTCAGATGTAATACCCTTCAGAAAATTCATACTAATGCAAGACTTACTATTCTATTAGAAAGTTTATAAGAACAATATTTAAATATTGTCCTTAATTTTGGGCCTGACATTGTCCAGATTTCTTGCTCTGTGGTTGAGAGGTATGACAAATGTGTCAGGGCCTTTGCAGTCAGCCAGAGACATTTCAAGTTGTGACATACTTGTTGCACCCCACTCCCCCATGTAGTGACTCTGGATGTGTCCAAGCAAGGCAAGGAGCAGTTATGCAGTGTAAGTGTGCAGAGTAACCCCCCATCCAAGGTAGACACAAGTACTAAATTGGCTTTTTATCTGTCTTGCATGATTTTGCAGAATGTTCTGGTTTTCTGTCATATTTTTATACTGTTGATTATGCTTCTTATTCAGAAAGTGCCTGTTGCTCTATGTTTAAGTAGCAATGATTTCATGACCATCGGGTAAGCTTGTCTGAGATTGTAAGATGCAAGTAAGCTTACTGTTAAAGAATTACCAACATTGAAAGCCTTTTTGTTGTTGCCATGCAGACAATACTTGCATAACTAGATAATGTATAAGCCTTGGGTATTAAAATGCATATGACAGTATTTGTAATAAGGGACAAGATTACAGTATTTTAAGAAGCTCATTACCTTTTTTGGAGCCTTGCAGTCATCTTTGCAGGCTTTACCCATAAACTAAACAGAATGCCAATCTATCATGTGTGGTTCATAACCTGTGCAGTAATCCTTTAAGCAATTTATCTTGTGCTTGTTTCTTGTTTGCTGTTCATTTTTTACTTTGATCATGTTTTCCCAATGAAACAAATAGATACTTGTCAGACAGCAGGTCTTTTTTGGATAAAAACATTTTACAAGTGGGGGGTATCATTGTTACTTCCAGCATGTTACTTGGTACTTTTTATAAAGCTGAATATAAATTATAATTAGAACTGCAGTGCAAGGAGAAGTGGTTTGAGAAGAGTGCTGCTTGTTTTTCATGTACTTGATTTTGACTGGCATTCCAGTAATGTATTTAAAAAGTATTTTTTTTTCATGCCTCACAACCTTTTTGTTTCCATCTAGATATTAAGTAAGCTGTCATGCAGCCAATGCATTGAAATATTTTTTTTTCTTCTAAACTTCATTTTGTCTTGATTGGACTCCCATAATGATGTTTTGGCACCCATAGCAGCATATTTAATTAAAGTTCCAGTTTTTGTGTTTTGAGCATAGCTCCTCCCCTTTCTAGTTGGCTGCACACCTTCCCATTGGCCCCACCCATTCAGCTGTCTCCTGCAGCCCTCCTTCAATTTGAAGTCACCAGCCGCCACTGATTGTATCAAGATTTTAAATGTAAGTAAGCAGCACACATTTTACAGATGCTGTTCACTAATATATAAATTCCCCTGCGTTTGTTAAAACCTGTATATTATTTCTGTGTAATATTCTCATAGGACAATGATATAAAATGCCCTACCGAATGCATGCATCAGATTACTGCTCAGATAACAGAAGAATGAACACCATTCAAAGAGAAGACAGAGCTGCATTTCTGCAAACAGTAGTCATAAACAGTTGCGTAATCAATCATTGCAGTAAATCTGTAATCACCACATGAACAAACAACAGAGAGTGTACAAGTGCTATATGTCTTGCTAATACTGTGGATGAAATGGGACCTGTCTGTATGCACAATGATTTGCATTCCTGCTGAAAAGCTGTTTCTATGACAAAGAAACATAAGGCACCTTTACTGTGTTTTGTAGGTTCATTAGTGTAACAGTTCAAATCCAGACATGTG
This sequence comes from Protopterus annectens, assembly GCF_019279795.1. Taxonomy (NCBI): domain Eukaryota; kingdom Metazoa; phylum Chordata; order Ceratodontiformes; family Protopteridae; genus Protopterus; species Protopterus annectens. The sequence continues at coordinate 359,009,639 of NC_056749.1, forward strand.
TAAATATCTTTAATATGTGCTAACATTTATTTTGTGATGCTGTTTATGGTTTTGTTAATTTTTTTTTTAGTGTTACTATTTGCATGTCCCGCGTTTTCACAGAAACATGGTGAAATGGATAAATAAAAATAAATTCCATGTAATGTATTCTGTGAGAAAAACTACATAAACTACACTTATGAATCATGTATGTGTGTGTAGCTAAACATGATGAACCGCACAGTATATACTATCTGTAGATCACAGATCAAATATCCATTTATCTTTTAAGGATGAAACCTAATAAACACTGCTCACAAAGAGAAAACAGGGTGAGCCATGCCTGCCATGCTTATGGATCACTTAACATCACACAAACACAGTCTAATGGCCAACACAGAAAACAGCCAGAAAGCAGACAGCAGTCAATTTCAAAATGGATACATTGTTGCGTCTTTTCTTTGCCCTCACGCAAACATGCTAAGTGGTGTTGCACTGCAGTCAGCAACCTTCCCCAACACTTGCAGGTCCAGAACACCTGTAAACAGAAAGCAGACAGTTGACAATTTCAAAATGGATACATTGTATCCTGTGTGGTTTGTCAATGTGCAAACCTGCTAAGCCGCATTGTGCAGTGGTCAGCACACATGATAATGAATATCAAAGTATACAGCTGTTTCTTGCCTGTTCCTGTCACAGCAAGTGTAAGTATAGGGCTGAAATACATGTGAGCCTGAGTTCTAATCCAGCAAAATCAAAAGCTTTCTTTCTGTTGTTGCAGTTTACTTTATATTACAATTAACGTGAAACAATAATTAAACATAGAAATAACTATCTACAGCAAGTTTATTGGACATGCACATGATATCATATAATATATTAAATGTGTTGTTGTGGCTATCAGTAGAATTATGGTTCTACAATTATACATTTATTTTCTGAACCGTCATGTCACACACATGCATGTTTAAACAATAAACTCTTCAATGTATATTTGTAAGTCTGTCAGACAAGGTATCAGTTGCAGTGAGCACTTTACACAATAATGACTGTTAAAATATACTTGTAGTCCAACTTTCCCTGTGGCAACTGGTAAAAGTTAATGCTCACAATACAGGTGAGCCAGGGTTCTAATGTAGCACACTCCCAATTTTATTAATGCTTGCATCTCAATAAAAAAACATAATTAGAAATAAGAATTAAGTATGTATAGCAGTGAAGCTCATATTGAATTACAGCATATGTGTGACTCAGGTTATACTTGCTATCATGTTTCTGTAATTATAATTGTCTTCTCTGGCCTTGGATGGCAGACATCAATGATACTCATACAGACATGAATGTATAAACCAGACATTGACAGGTTGTGCACATACATGGTTAACCATTGACTTCTTCATGTGTATTTATATATAATTAATGAGCATGTCTGGCAAGTGGTTCTTCTGTAGCAAGGATGAAAAATTACTTATGTGGAAGAATATGTTTTGTTGCTTATGCATAGGTTTAAATCCCACATTGTACAAATTAATTTTATAAGTGTGTAATGCCACACAATAATGTGCCAGGTCTGCCAAGTTAAATCACCTAACAGTTACAGCAATAACCAACCCAAAAAAGAGTGCCAGCTGTCAGATACTGTAAATGTTCCTATTTCAAAAGCTACTTTCCTCTCTGTTTGGCACTGTTGCTCTCTGCTTAACTTCATGCAGACTTAGTTGGCATGATTGTTTGGGTTTGCACAGTAGTAATAAATCATAAAAAAGACAAATAAGTCTCATATAGTGTCCACAGGTATTCCAGGATATAACCTCAAACCAGTAAATTTCAAATAAAACGTGAGTCACACTACAAACAGAATGGTTAATTGTTTTCATGCTCTCTACCCTGGGACTTCATGAGAACCATTAAATCCATTCAATAAAAACATCATATAATTTATTTAAAACAATCATATGACCCTATTAATTAAAACTTTAAAGAAATATGTCTAAAAATCTAACATAACAGTGTTTAAAATTGTTACAAATTTCATAAGTTAAAATAAGAGAATGAAAACTTTATCATTTCCATAAATACTTTTTAACATACTGTAGTAATAAAAGTGTTATAAATTACCTGCCCCAAATTTCAAAATTGGTGCAATAGAAGCATGTTTATTCAATCCAGGTTTAATTGTGGCATTTAATCTGAGCTGCCAATCAACTCTCTTTTCTCTAGTTCAGTCTCCCATGCACCTCCTCTTAAACACTTAGAAACATGAAAAGCATTGCTTGGTGCTTCATGATAGTGAGAGATAAGAAATAATATCTAGGAATGAAACCAGCTTAGCGTACAGAAAAATAGAACTATTTTGGGGTAACTCTTTATTGCAAGAGGTTATTACCAAGGATTTGCATCATTTTCTCTCCAACAGACATGCAGTTATCTCTGTAGCATTTGGTATACCCAAGATTCATAAATATATTATTAATTCTCTTTATTGGTTTGTTGTGGAAGTCCATAATTCCATTAATTACCACCTTGGGGTATTTGTCGACCATATTTTAAAATAACTCACCATAACCCAGTGGAACATATTTCAAAGAATTCCTGTGATTTGCTAACTAAAATAAAACAGAATTATTTTAATCAGTCTTGTATTTTTTTGACAGTTGATGTGGATTTGTTTACCTCTATACCCCATAAACAAGGCTGGAGTTTTTTCATTCTGTCATACTTGAACCTTCTAATCTAGATAGTGCATTTATACATTTTGTAATGGAAGTAATCAAAATCATTCTGCATAATATTTTCATCTCCTTTGAAGGGGATTTTTTTGACAGGTAAAGGGGGTTGCCATAGGTGTCAGTTGTGCCCCTTTTTATGCCAATTTAATCATGTATAGCTGGAAAAAGAGCAATGTTCTTAACTCTGGGCTTAAGAACCATTGGTATATACACCTTAATTATTAGGACAACACATTTATATTTTAGAAAGATCAGGGGTCATTAAAGAAGAATTTTCATTTTACATAAATACTATTATCCCTTTTCCTAAGTCTACACATGTACATTCTGTAGATAAAATCAACTACTTAGATGTGACAACCTTTATGGATGTAGCAAATGGACATTTTGGCTAAAAAATATTCAGAAAACCTATGTTCTCTAACAGTTATTTAGAATACAACAGGTGATACCCATGGTAAATGAAGACAAATATTTTTAAGAGGCAACTTGTTAGAGTGTCCAGAATGTGTTCTGACACAAGGAATTTTAAGTCTGAAGTTAATATTTTGATTAAAATGTTTCAGGAAAGGGAATACCTACTAGATTTCTTGCATAAAATTGATGGGGAAATATTGTATGGATGGGGTAGTAAATATAAACCCTTACTGGGGGCAGACACTCCAGACAATCAACTTACACTACAGAATAACATTACTAGTTTAAATGTTTTTTTTTTCTAATTCTATGGTTATTCCTTTTGGCTTTTATTATAAGGAAATTAAGAATATGTTTGCCAAAAACTGGTGGATGTTTAAGGGAAATATTGAAATTAGTATGGCCTTGGGAGAAGCCCCTAAATTAGTGTTCAAGACTAGTAGGAACTTAAAAAACCTTTTTGAAAATCCCAGAATAGATTATTTTTAAGTATAAGAGGAGAGGCACCAGGTGATGGTGTGCATGTAACCAATACAGTTTCATTTTAGAATAGACTAAAATTTTCATAGGGTCACCAGTTTCCAAGGTTGTACTGGGAGAAGGAAAGCGTGCTTTTAAAGGACTAGTATATTTAGCTGCATGTGCTGGATGTAGTCATTTTAATGTAGGAAAATAAGTCACTGGTAAAACTTCCAAAACAGTAAACAGCTGTATCTAGTACAATAAATCAAACTGAGTTCACATATGAAGAACCAAAGGAACGAAACTGAACTTGTCTGACAAATATTAAAGTATTTAGTGTATTCGTTTTTGCGACCAAAGTCGTTTCAACAGACATTGTTTATGAAAGCACTCACATTAAATGCTTTAGAATTTGTCAAACAAGTTCACTTTCTGTGCTGGAACTTTTAACAGTGACTTATTTTGCATAATTTCTACCAGCACAGTTTAGTGCTTTGGGACTTGTGGTTTTCCATTTGTTAATGAAGAAAAAACTGAAAGGCAATTTCATAGAAGGATTTATGGACATATCAATGTGATTGCTAAGAAAAACATTAATAATTCTTTGTACAAACATACACTTAGTTGTCCATCTTGTAGAAAATGTGTACGTAACTTTAAGAAGCATTTCCAGATGTAAGCACATGCATACAAATAGTGAGCATGTGCAGGCAGCAGTGCCATTTTGAGAGAACAGCCAGAGTGCTAACATGTATGAGTATGATAGTCTATAATTTTATTTAAGTTTAAGTTACAAAGCCTCATTCCTGATGTGTTTGTGTATAATAAAGCTGCTTGAACTGAACCCACAACCCCTTGTCTGTTTTATCCTGACCAGATGAGTGACATGGTGTCAGAACTGGGATTGAGAGTATAATTTCTTCAAGCTATGAGGTGCAGAGTTGAAGGTGAAGATATATTGAACAGGTTGGGTGATATTGCTCAAATGATCAAAAAGGGGCCAGAAACAATCTAAAAGTAAACAAAGCTTGCACAAATGATTTGTTTTGCAAAGAAAATTAAATGGAGCATTTGTAAGGCAGAAAATGCATTATTAATCAAACAAAGTGCACAAAATGCATTATTAATCAAACAAAAGGCACAAAATGCATTGTTTATTAAAGGAAATATTTGAAACCACAATATTTGATAAAACTAGTAGAAATAGTCATATGGGGCTCAGAATTACCTTTGGTTTGCATAACAAGCATGTTTAAAGTAAAACGAGCACAAGAAAAGTACGATGAGCATGATAAGAGATTAAAAGAGAATAATGAGTACAATAAAAGGGCAAAATAAGCTTAAAAAGTAAGGCTACTGCATGTTTTTTATAGAAGACCATGCTTTGGGCATAAACTACTGTTTTGCATTGGCTGGAGTCATTCAAAGCATAACTAGGGCTGTTAGAAACATCTCAGAGTGTGCAAAGTGTTTTAAGAGTATGTGCTTTATTAAGGTGCAATTATTTCAAAGAGTTTGCTTTGTGCAAACTACAGTTATATTGCAAAGTACAGTCAAAGTGCAGCCATTTCAAATAGTTTCTTGTGTTGTGTACATTTTATTCAGAGTGCTGCCATTTCTTACACTGTACAGAGTTATTTCTCAAAGTACAGCCATTTTGAAAAGTTCCTGTGCTGCGTACAGTTTATTTGCAAAGTGCATTCATTCCAAAGTGTTTCTTACTATGAGCATCTTCTGCTGTGTATAGTTTATTTGCAAAGTACAGTCATTTCAAGGTGTTTCTTAAACTGATAAGGAGTGGTTTTGCAAAGTACAGTGATTTTTAAGTATTTTTGTGCTAAGGAGACTTATTTGGCAAAGTGCAGTTATTTCAGTCTGTTGTGCTGTTGGGTATAATTACAGGTTTTGGCATAAAATTCTGGCATATATTTATGTGTGCATGTTCATACATAATTTCAAGCACCTTTACTACTGTGTGTTGATATGGCAGTGGCATTTTACATAAGTAGTCCACCTGTGTTTGATCATAATGTCGCAGAGAACTGGAGCGTATTTGAGCAGGAATGTGATATTTTCATACAAGCAGCTTTTTCTGACAAAGATGCATGTGCAAGGGTACTCCTTTTGCTTAACTTAGCTGGGTCAGAGACCATTGAGAGAGAGCATGCATTTGTGTATGCACTAGCAGTATATGCAGGAAAGGGGGGAACCACCATATTGTTGTACCGGCTGAATCAGGGGAAGACCCTGATTGCTTGAAATGTAAGTTTAGAGAAATGTGTAACCCTAGACAAATGTTACTTTAGAGAGGCACCTATTTTATACAAGACACCAAAAGCCAGGTGAAACTTCTGCAGCTTATATCACTGACTTGAGAAATAAGGCTAAAACATGCAGATTTGTGAAATGAAAGATGAGTTAATAAAGGACAGGATTGTGTGTGGTGTTAATAGTGCTGCAGTGAGAAAGATTTTGCTTTGTGACAGTGATTTAATGCTGAGCAAGGCCAGAGAGATTTGCCAAATCCATTAGGTCACAGAAAGACACACAAGTATGCTTACAAGTGATAAGAGCTTAGTCTCAGCAACCACTAGAGCAAGCATAGACAGCATGCAGCATAAGGCAAGCAGAAACAGGCCTAAGCACATGGCAGCTGCAACCGCTGTGGGACTTCCAGGGAGGATCCATAACTTTTAGGTACGTTCCAAGACTAGCTCAGCAAAATGAACATGTTCAGTGCAGCATAAGTGGTTGTCAACAAAACCCAAGTCAAGTCTTATTGTTAACTGACATAATTGTGGTCCCAATCATGAGTCTAAAACAGAAAGGTACTTAGCATTTGGTCAGCAATGCCACAAGTGTAAAAAATGGAACCACTTTCAAAAGTTTTGTAAATCAAGCAAGCCTCATTCAGTTATTAAGAAAGGTCACTTAAAAAGCAGGTTGATCATATAGAAAGCTACAATCCTACTTTTTTATGTAGATGATGTATCACTGGTCGGTGAAAAGATTAATGCAGTAGATTTATTGGCAAAGAATGAAGTATTTTGCACTATCCTGATCAATGGTAAGCCCATAGACACAGATTCAAAGTGTAATGTGTTGTCAGCAGAAATATTTGCTAGCATGAGAGCTGGTGAGCAACTTAATTTGGTCAGTTGTGCAAAGCTTGTTGCTTATTTAGGTGAAAAGATTCAAACTTAAGATTCAGAAGTGCTTTCATGCTATTTGGCTGGGAACAATTAAAGCTTGTAGTTTTATGTAGTCTGAAAACATGTGCAGTCATTATTAGGTCTCAGAGACAGTTTGAGAATGAAACTGTTTTTTTTTACCAAAGAAGTACATCATGTAAGCACGTCCCAGTTCCAGCTTCAGTGATGCTATTTTCTCAGAGTATACTGATGTTTTTGATGACAAGTTAGGCAAACTTCCAGTTGTATACTCCATGAAAGTAGTCCCAGAGGGCAGTCCAGTGGTCAGACAAGCAAAGAGAGTTCCAATAGCTATGCAGGACAAAGTCAAAGGCCAGCTAGACAAAATGGTGCAGCAAGGTGTGATTTGTCCAGTCACAGAATCAACTGAGTGGGTGTCTTCACTTGTAGCCACTCATAAGAAAAGTTCAGATGAAATTAGAGTATGCATTGACCCAAGAGACTTGAACAAGGCATTAAAGAGACTTCGTCATTCTATGCATGCACTCAAGGAGGTTGCTACCCTCATTCCAAATGCCACTGCTTTTTCTGTCTTAGATGCAAAGAATTAATTTTGGCAAGTAATGCTTGATCGTAAATCTTCATTACTGACTACATTCAGTACCCCATTTAGTAGATACAAATTCCTCAGGATGCCTTTTGGAATAAATTCTGCCAGTGAAGTATTTCAACGAGCAATGGAGCAAAATTTTTCGGGCTAACCATTTGCTATTATGGTAGATGATTTACTGGTTGGAGGTAATGGTGAAGCAGAGCATGACAGAAACCTCAGGAAAGTTCTGGACAGAGCATGTGAAGTGAACTTAAAACTAAATCCTCTGAAATATAGATTCAGATTACCAGAAGTTACTTATGTAGGTCATTTATTTACCAATACTGGCTTATGACCAGACCCCTTCTAAATAATCAGCCATCCTTGAGATGCCAGCCACAGACAATATCCAAGCCTTACAGCATTTTCTTCGTATGATTAACTATTTAGGCAATTTTATCCCTGACTTTATTGAGTCATCAGCAACTTAAAGAGAATTTACATGCAAAAATGTTGCCTGGTCATGGTTAGAACAACACCAGAGAGCATTTGATAACCTCAAACAGCAAATTGCCAACCCACCTACATTGAGATACTATGATGTCCACAAATGAGTAGTTCTTTCCTGCGATGCTTCTAAGTTCAGTCTTGGTGCAGTTATTCTTCAGGAAGGCAGACCTGTTGCCTATACTTCTAGAACTCTTACACAAACTGAGTTGCAGTATGCTCAAATTGAGAAGGAACTTTTGGCAATTGTGTTCACGTGTTCGAAGTTCTATGATTATATCTATGGTTGAGTTATCCAAATAGAAACTGATCATCAGCCTCTAGTCACTATTTTAAAGAAGCCTATGCATACTGCTCCAGAAAGACTATAAAGAATGATGCTTAAATTACAAAACTACAATTTCAAAATGGTCTATACAAAAAGCAAACTTCTTTATTTGGCTGAAACCTTATCCAGATCACACAGAAATACAACAGAACAGCTTGATGCAGAGAGTTTTGACTTTGATGTCATGGAAGTACATAATTTTTCTACCATGAGACTTGAGCTGAGAGATCATACAAAGACTGATCCAATTTTGCAAAAGCTCAACCACTACATAAATGTTGGATGACCATCAAAGCAATTCTGTGTACCACCAGACGTACAACTTTGTTTTCCATAGAGAGATGAGATGCTGATGGAAGATGGTGTCATTTTGAAAGGTCCAAAGGTTACTGTTCCTACTTCCTTACAATGTGAATACATTCAGATTTTCCCTCATGGCCACCTAGGTTCGATTCTACCAAATGAACGGTGAGAGGACTAGTATTTTGGCCTTCTGTATCAAAGGACATTGATAAAGTGCTTTCTTCTGTTCAGTATATAAAAGTACTAAACCACATTTGCAAAAAGAGCCACTTCAGCTAAGCCAGATTCCTGAACTTCCTTGGTCAACAGTAGTTACTGACATATTGGAGTGGGACAATAAGCATTACTTAGTGTTGGTAGACTCTTATTCAAACTGGTTTGAGATCAATTTGCTACCTAACCTAACATCCATGGGTGTACATGCTTGTAGGTGTTTCTGTTGCTTTACGTGGTCCTGGCTGGCAACACTGTTTCATGTTGGTTTTCATAGTTTCCTGGCCAGCTGCTACATGTGAAACAGTGGGAGAAAAATCTTCACCATGCAGGATCCCTGCCACTCTTAGATTCTACAGAGGCCATGGCCAAACACCAAGTCAAGAATAGGAATGAAACTGATACCTGACTCACAAGGCTACACATCACAAACACCATGTGACCCATATTGATGAACAGCACAGTAGTGCATGTTGTCAGTGCCATGGGGTAAGGGCAACAGCTTCACAGCTAGGATCTAGATGAGCACACCTTAAGTGATTTACATGTCCATGACTAGCCATGTGCGGCAGCTGGGTAGTGCAATGACCATAGCCATTAATGTGGTACAAATTTTTAGTAGTGTGGCCAGGATACACAGCTGCATAAAACTTAATTGATCACAGTGAATATGCAGGAGGTGGATCAGCCCTCATACTATGGAATATCACTCATAATTTACTGTGCAATTAGCATGAGTTAGAGAACATTGCTTTAAACAACATCATTGGCTTGATATCTGTGCTGCGAGCCTCTTGTAGCATAATAAACCAAGCAACCACCATACTTCATGAACCAAGGAACCACTGAACTGCAAGAGACAATTTTTCAGAGACTGATTTATTACAGAATACAAATGATAGTGGATGCAACCAACATGCAAGGAAAGCAGCATGGGGTAAAAGTACTGGTAGTGTACACTATATTGCTGTGCCAAGTTCAGGCTACATATATTTGTTTCACTCATGGAGACTGCTGTGTACTAACCCTGCAAAGGCCATGGCAGAGATGTGAGTAGACTGTGTTGGAGTGGTGGTATGCAAAACAGTAAGTATACAAGGAACAGGTAAAACATGTTGCAATTTTTTTAGGGGGTGGGACTGACAAAGGCACATGAAACAGGCAAAACAGCTGCTGTTTCCTGCAGGGCTTCACTGCACAAGCATGACAGGTTGTAGCTTTTGAGATGACAACTGTACAAACCATAAGGACAGTTTATATACTCATTTGAGATGGCATCCATGGACAGCACAGGAAAATATTTTTCATACTCACACAGAATGGGATGATGGGACTGCAGTGTACTAGGCAGACGCTGTACTGTAGACATTAATGTGTGAAGTAGAGTATGTAGATGTCATGCCTCACATAACACAAAATGGCACAATGCAACAGCAGATAAGTCAAAGTATTTCACAAGCCAGTACCAGGCACAAGTATGGTAGAAGCACTGAGGTGGTTGTTGTTTTGTTTCCAATATGGAAGGCTCTTTATGCACAAAATGATGCATGAGTGTTCCTGTAGGTGTTCTGGAGCTGTCATATTACCAAAATAATCACATTACATGGAAACCTTCACCCCATACTCCAGGTGAGGTTCTCCTGCAGGCCCCACACACCCATAGGGGTGGTCATCCAACTACCTGTACCACCACCACAGCAGAAATCAGAAATATTCCACCATATGTGTCCAATACAGTATCACCTTCCTGTAGCCCATGTCTCCAAATCTAAAGCCACAAGGACAGATGATATACCCACCTAGAATTCTATCCATGGAGGTGCCACAGAATCACACGAGGACATGAGTTCTGACACCACACAACCACCAACCCATATGTAGACTGACTACAGGCACTACCCTATGACCCTCCCGCCATTGTTATTATTGCTGTCCTATGACATTGTGCCTATCCACCTGTGCAAATGATGACAGGTGTGCACTGCCTATGACTCTTGCTAATGTGGGTAATATAATGTCTGATTTACAGGATCAACATTCCAATGTACTACATAGCCATGGTGTGTAAATGTATCACATTTGTACTGTGTTTGTGTTATTATTGTTCATACTTACAGACTAGACATAGCTTTTCTGCCAGTGCAGTAACATATTGCACTAACCTGCACTTTGTATGAAGGCCCACTGCAGCTGCATCCTTCACCTGTTTACCTTTTTATCTAAATCCTGTTCCACTGCTGGTGCATATATGCCAATCAGTGCTATGGTCTTCCCTTACTGTACCTGTTTTTATAGCAACATGTTGTGTAGAATGACACAGACCACAGATATCGTGTTGCACATCTCAGGCCCATACTGCAGTGCTCTAACAGATGAATGCAGGCAGGACAGACATGACTGCAGCACTCCAAATACACATTCAACAGTTTTCTGTGACTAGAGCAGTGCAGTGTTGTTTGCCATCTCTGCTCCTGAGCTACATATGGAGTTATCAGCTCTGGCTCTAACAAATATGCAGCTTCAACTGTAAAGCACAACAGCAAACATTATTATGAGTAGTCTGCTACCTATATTAATGTGACCATAACTTCATGGTCTCCATGGGTGGAAATGTGTGCACCTGTTAACTAAGTGACCCTATGAAAAGTCCTCTTGTAAGAAATATTAGTGCATATTTGTCAGATGTGGTAATAGTGGGAACTGCCCTGATGTTGCACAGACATTGTATATAATATCTTGTGTGCTGCACACCACTTTACAGGTAAAGGATTGGATACCCTTTCGGTTGATATCTCAAGCACCATATACAGCAGATGCTGCTTTGATGGCAATGTGGGTAAAGGCAATGGCCACCAGGATGTCAGAGTGCAGAGTTATGACATAGAATGCCTTCATAGAAATAATTCTCAGCTCTACTGTCAGTGAGAACCATGTGTGATCCTCTTCATGTGTCACATAACATCACATGTATGAGTTATTGCAGGATTCAGAATGTTTGCTTTCTAAATTCTTAACATGTCCCCAGACTGGTATGGATTCAGACAGTGATTGTTAATTTTAACATTTTTTTGGGGGGAGGGGAGGTTCTGTCTGGCTCCTCTTTGAATAATGAGCATAAGGGAATTATTCTTAATATCTGTGGCTTGAGACAGCTATGAGAAACTAATAAGCAGGAGTTATAAAGAAAAAGACAAAGAGGTTCAAGATCTTGTTAATGCCATTAATAATAATGTATATAATTTGGAATTTGATGGTCTGCAGTATGGCAAGGAAATTAATTTTTTGGACCTGCATTTGACTGGCAATAGTGATGGCTTTGTTCAAGTTTCTATATATTGTAAGTTTACAGATGGCAGCCAGTACTTATATGGCACTAGTTGTCATCCACCTCATACCATCAAATCTCTTCCATATGGTGAACTAGTGAGAATGCTTAGAATTTGCAATAATGAGACTGATTTATATAGAGAAGTTCGTCAAACATTACTTATGTTTCTCCATAGAGGATATGCTAGAAATATTTTGATAGAAGCTGTGGACAAAACTGATGAAAATTATTTTGGTCAACAATATAAATGTATACCTAAATATGTATATAATGAAGATGTGCAGGCTAAGAAAAATGTGGGTGATGTGTTTTTTGTCAGCACATATAATATTCTGAGTCAAAAAATCTGGAAATTGGTAAATTACTATTGGAGTTTTCTGAAAAAAGATGCCATAGTGAAGAATATCATTAGAAAATGGCCATCCATTTCATATAAAAGGAGACAGAATTTAAGGGATAAACTGGTGAGAGCTTATTTTGTGTTACGTGATATAACAGTTATGTCATCCCTTAGTATATTAGGGACTATGCCATGTAATAACTGTAGTGTATGTAAATAGATAGTGCCCTGTTTAATCATAAGCGGACCGGCATTCTGCTGTGGTGACCCCTAACTGGGAAAAACCGCAAGACGTTACTTTAATGAAAAAAATTTGAAACTATGAATAGCTTTTCTTGCAATAGTGAAGGTACTATATATTGTTTGAGGTGCCCATGTAACATGCTTTATATTAGGCAAAATAAACAAAAGTTTCAGATTAGACTACAGGACCATATTAGAGACATCAAAAAACAAAGAATGGAGAGTTCAGTTGCTATGCATTTTTTACATAAGCATAACAGTGATTTTTCTTTGTTAACTAAAGGCTACTATTTTAGAGAAGGTTTTATTAAAGTTGGTGATGCTATATTATAGAAAAATATGTTGCTAGATAAAGAAGTTTTTTTGATTTTAAAATATAATACTTTTACCTGGGGGACTAAATCATGAACTTAATTGGAAATATCTTATTTAGCTAATTATTTAATGGTTAATTGTCCCATTGATTGTTTAATTGATGTATGTATATATAGGGGAAGTTTAATTTAATTCTTGTCACTCTTTGAAGGCTGCGTTTGGCCGAGGTGCTAAGTGCAATAAAATTTGATTTTGGATCTGCGCTGTTGTTTTCTTTCTTCTACATCCTTGTGGTTTTGCTGGTTAAAAAGACAATGGTCAGCAGCCAGGCAAAGGAAAGAGAAACTAATGTATGGAGGGATTAAGTCAGAGCACTGAAAAGCAAGGTTGTAGTATTAGTTTGCCAATGCTTTAGTTGTGGAGCTAATTGTCCAATACATTGATGATTTCCTTACTAATTTGCATATGAACTGATAGATTAATGCAGGCAGAAAAAGAGATGGATCAACTAATGAATGAACAATAAGAGTACAGGGAGCTGGTTGTTTACAAGAACTGTTCTTAATGAGACCTTAACCAGTCAATGTTAGGGAGTGTGCTGATATGGAGAATACATTGACAGAGTCATTTACTGTATGAGGAAGCAGGAAAATGCTGCCTTCATTAGAGCTACCTAAAAAGCAATGGCATGGTGTAATATCAATACAGTTATGCACAGTACAGGTCAGGTGTATAATGGCAAAGTCAATAAATGAAGCAGCTAGAACATGGGAGTTTGACTTTTATTATGACTTTAAAATAGGGAGGCAGTCTATGGAAGATTTACTGTTCTTAGCACAGTAGCTTTTAATAAGTACATATCACTTACTGTATGGCATTGTGTGACTGGATTGTCATTAAAAGTTCTGTTAAGAAGAAATGCACTGGGATATTAGAATAATAAATGTATTATTAACTGCTATGACTAAGTCTAACAGGAAAAAAGCAAGAAGAGGAAATATTGTGTCAGACGTAGGGCAGATCTAAACATTGACATTCAATAGCATCAAATGCCAGTGACCATTTTATAAGAATTTGTATTTCTTTATCAACTCTGGTAGTTTCCCCCCAGTCATCTCAGTTTTCTCATCTTATAATTACCATAATATTATGACATAAGGGACAATGAAATGAAAGTCTTTACCCCAGGCAGTGGGTCACTTTTGAATAACAGGGAAACATGTCAAGTGTAGCTAGAAGTCAGAGAAGGTTATGAAAATGATAACCAAGTCCATAACATCTGCAAGGTCAGCAGAATTAGGTAAATTCACTCAGTTGTTGAACTAAGCCTTCACTTCAATGGCTTCTGCTTATCAAGGTTAGACTGACTGGAGAGAAGTATTTATTCAGGAGGAAGAAAAAAGTGAGAGGTTTTACAAATAATATTCCTTGGACATGTAGTCCTTATACATGTTTTAGTTTTTATTAGAGCAGTACAGCATATGGTCTCAGTTAAAAGGAAGTAACACTAGTTGCAATTGTTTAGAGATGGTGGAAAAAGATGACAGCAGAAAGGATCATGAACACTTTCCTTATATTAATTCTTTGGCACAACTAATTCCCTTTGAAAGATGAAACTAAAATGTACACTAAATTTCTTTCCTTACTCATGATTTGTTCTGCACTCTAACCTATCACAGCTACTTTTTTCAGTGATTGAACCTTTAAGTTAGTGATAGTACATCTCTGGGATTCTACTTTTTGTTCTGTCACTTTTAGTATTTATATTACCTGAAAACGGACAGGAGTTCCGCTATGGCAACCCCTTACCTGGAAAAAGCTGAAAGACAAACATTACCTGAAAAATCTCCACTTTTGCATGTTTGCCTGATAAATAAGGTCTATTCTAGATATCTACAGTGTTTACCTACTCATGTAATCTGAATTTCACTTTAAGTTCATACCTGTTGAATTTAAAATAGCATCATCTGAAAAGTTTGAAAAGATTTGTAAAAAAACTTTTTGAAAAAGAATTGCAACTGTTCTTTTTCTTCACCAGAACTTCTTTGTTTTAAAAATATTCATAAAATTTCTCATACCCACTGCTGACTATTCTTTTTTATTTGAGCCTTTCTGTTATATGCATATGTAAATGCTCCTGGCCCATAAATGCCTGTATTTTATTATCTTGTGTAATCATAGCTACTATAGTGTTCTTACTGGAATCTACTGGCATTGCAACCTTTGACATCATAGTATTTTAATGCTGGTATTTCTATAACTAGATTCTTGATAATTTCAAAACTCATTCCTTGTTCATAGCATAATTTCCATAGCAAGGTATTACTGTAACAGGTTTCTTAGAGGTATAGCTATCAGACACATTATGTTCACACCCAGCAATATATTGCCTCAGTCATACAAACCTCTGTAAGGGTGCCTATCTTTTGGCATATGTATTATTTCTATTATTTTTTTTTCTCTCTATCAGGCTTCAGGATGTTTCACAATGCATAAGTTCCCTGTGTTTATGATGAGTTATTACTATTTCATATTCATTCATTTTAACTTAAATTGCACTATGTTAATATGTATTACAACTGTTACATACTTTCCATTTTGTCTGCTTCTACACTAACAGATCCACAGTTATGTTACAACACACTCCAAATCTTTACATACATGTGCAAGAGATCTTCAGAACACCTCAATTGCTGACAAATTATCAAACAAAAATCTGAAGAAACTGTATGCTCCTTATGGCATATTAAAATGCACATTTTGCAGTATTATGCATCTAGCTTTACTTGCAGCAATCCCCTGTTTGAAAGTAACCCTAAACAGAACTTACATCTTCACATGCAAGCAATAGTAGTGATCTTTTTAAGTCACATTACTCAAATTTTGCAGATCAATGCAAATGCAAGTCATGACTTGCTCTAAAGCAGCCATTGTATTGGTCCCACTTCTTAGTAACAATTAAGCTTTCCATTTACTTTCTCACTCAAGTTTTTTCTGAAATTTACTGGCACTTGCATTGGAGCATATGTTATTCTTCCAGCCAACATCCTAATACTGAGAATGATTATAGTCATGCATGATATTATTGCTGTCAGTCTGAGCCAGTGATGGTGAACCTTTTGAGTTTGGCATGTCAAAAGCTCCTGACACAGACTAATTCAGTGCACTTCACATGAGCAACAAATGCAAAAGCAGTGTCTTTGGTAACTCGGGTGTTGGTGATTGCTGGCGTGTCACTCAAAACATTGTGGTGTGTGTCACTTTTGACACGTGTGTCATAGGTTCGTCATCACTGAAATGGGCAGCATTTATGATGTTTTTATGACTGCTGAACTGCTGCAGTGCACTTTGCCTCTTTGCTTTAACATTGTGAATTTATTTTAACATTTATAGTATCTCAGAAACAGATTTATCAAAATAAATTTAAAAAAATGAACAAGTACTGTAAAATGCAACACAAACCTCTACTTCATATTGTTAATGAACTGTTCGCAGCTTTAGACAAGTGTTCCTATCTGGGGCCTTGAATATGTGAGCAATGTATGCAGGATCTCTCTTCTGTGCCATTTAGCCTCAATGCTTCAAAAATATATTCATATATAGCATTACAATCTACACAGATGTCTAGCTGAAATTCAATAGTTTGCTTGTTAACTCTATATATTTCTTGTCAACTCTGACTTATACACTCTTGCCTTACTTTTTCAGATATATTTTCCTACTTTACCATCTCAACACTTTTCACTTTAACAGTAGCAGCAATTATTTGTTTTTTTTAAAGAAAATGCTAATTATTTTTACCGCATTATTTCCTTTTACACATATGTGAAAATGGTTATTGATTCTGCAGATTCTACAAAACTTCCAGATAATGTGAGTAAAAGCTGAACAAATGGAATGTTCTTTATGTGGAAAAATTTCACAAGGAGCTGAATGGATACAACACTCCCAATACTGGTGATTAGAGTAGCCCACCAAAACAAAGGCCTGCAAAATCTTGAGGAACCACCATCAAATTACATGGTGAACAATGAATAAGGAAATAACTGCAGTTTGTTTCATCAGCAAGAGCATATTCAAATGAATTGGAAATAAAATTGAGAATCTGATTCATATCTTCCTCAGGTATAAAGCAGATGGCAATCCTTCAAAAAATAATATCACCCATGACTGCTACCACATAGCCCAGACAATGTCACAGTTATCACCAAACCATGTGTTTGAAATAAATGCCAGGTAGACATAATGCAACAAGTCATCAGGAATAACAAAATTACTGATCTAACATTGGTCAGCAAATTTCTAAGCATGGCTGGTTGGACATAAATTGTCTGAAGGCAATAGCTAACAGTCCCCTGTGATACCTCATAAGAGCAGGAATTATGTGGATGACAGTGATCAGCCAACACTCTGAGTTATCTCATGAAGCAATGGTATTACCTGCTCCCATGTAATTTTACCTCAGATTATAAATACTTATCAGTTCTGGGATCTGCCTTTCCTTCTCTGTCATTCACAAAATATAGCATTTTAACTTTAACTCCAGCATTTTGTTAAGTCATAGCTGCTTATTAGTTTCACTTCCCTAATTCTGAACTGTTGCTAGGATATCTGGTATCCTGTGCAACTCCCAAATCTGGTGCCCACCCAACTGTACGTTTATAAGTAAAACTAAAAAAAAAAAGGAAAACAGTTTCATTCTGAAACAGCAGGGTAAAATACCATATACAGAGTGCTTCAGTATTTCAGCTGTGGCCATAAATATAGTGTTGCTATTGATTTCTGAATGCCAGCACTGTATAGCTGTGCCACTGGCATCTGCTGATTATGCCTTTAACACCTTGCATCCAAAGCACATACCAACTTTACCCTGTCCTAGCAATACCACTTCCTTTAGTATCTGAGGAATATCTTATCTTTCTAATTAAATATGACTAGGATCATTGATTTTCCCCATGTAATGCTGTTATTTTTATTTTATTTTTTTATTTTATTTGTAATTTGGTAAGTGTTTTAAAAAATGTATAATTCTGCAAATTATACTCAAAAATTATACTTTTTTCATTCCTTATGTTCCTCTGGCTGCTTCACTTCTGCATGCATTCTGTGACCACGGAATCTGGCTTTGCCCAAACTAGGGCTGAATGGTAACTGAAATGGCATCCAAACTGCAAAACAATCAGCCATTCCTCTTCATTCATGGTAACTAGCATCATGCTGAACAGCTCAAGAATTTTTCCCTATCCATAACTTCCTGCATGTTTATAGGTTCATAATTCTGTACTAGGCTAATGGCCCTGGAGTCTTTACAAGCCTAGCCCATAGAAATACCCTGGCATTGTGCCACCCAACCTTAGTTCCCAGTGCCTCTGTCAAGTAGAGCCACCGGAGTGATCCCTGGGGTGAATTTTCTATTTCCCATCCACTCATCAAGATTTCTCTTGAAGAGAGCCAGTGAGGTGCTCTGTTTGAAATGTATGTGAAGTCTATTCCATAGCATGGGCAGTCTTTGGGTTATGAACCTGTCCCTTCAGCATGTTCTGTTGATTGTGGTAATGAGGTTGAGGTCTCTGGAGCATGCGGTTTATAGGTTCATAGGTGTGTACTAGGCTAATGGCCCTGGAGCCTTTACAAGCCTACCCCATAGGATTACCCTGGCATCGTGCCACCCAACCTTTGTTCCCAGTACCTCTGTCGTGTAAAGCCCCTGGAGTGATCCCTGCGGTGAATTTTCTATTTCTCATCCACTCATCAAGATTTCTCTTGAAGAGGGCCAGTGAGGTGCTCTGCTTGACATGCATGGGAAGTCTATTCCATAGCATGGGCAGTCTCTGGATTATGAACCTGTCACTCCAGCATGCTATGTTGATTGTGATAATGAGGTTGAGGTCACTGGAGCATGTGATGTGGAGAGATTGGGATTTCTTTAGATGTAGCATTTCTAACAGAGCTGGGTCAGACATGGCTTTGTAAATCAAGCAGAGATCGCCCCTACGTAGGCGATATGAGACAGAGAATAGTTGTAGTTTTTTGAGTCTGTCCATACAGGACAAATGTTTAAGGCCTAAGATCCTCTTTGTGAGGTACTTTTGCTGCCTCTCCAGTTGTTGCAAGTGTTTAGTGAGGTACATGACAAATGGGGCATTGTACTCAATGATTGGCTTAATGAGAGAAGAGTAGAGGGAGACAATGACCTCTTTGTTCCTGGATGCAAAACCTTTAGTTATGAGATGTGCTACATAGAAGGACTTTCTGACCACAGTGGCAATGTGGTGGTCAAAGGAGAGGTTGCTGTCAACCTGTGTTCCCAGATCTCTTATAACACCTTCTGTGTTCAGTGGACTACTGTTGATGTGGTAATTCATGGGAACTGTGTTTTTCCCATAGGGGATGACGACAACGTTTTTGCCATTGAGCTTAAGGCCATGGTTCTGACACCATTTGTTGGTTTCAGTAAGGTCTTTCTGTAGGATGTCAACATCACTTGGGGAGTTAATAATAGCTCTCAACTTACAATCGTCTGTGACCTTTGTCACCCAGAGTCCCTTTGTGTTGGCCTGGACTTCAGAAAAGCAGATACCAAACAAGGGAGGACCTAGGACCAAACCCTGTGGGACTCCACTTGTGACTGGTCGGCAGTCTGACATGGCAACAGCTATTTTCACACTGTTGGTTCTACCTGTGAGCCAGTTTACAACCCACCTAGTTGATGCCTAGCTTAGTGAGTTTTTCTAATATTTCCTGAGTGGGGAATGGTATCAAAGGCCTTGGCAAGATCAAGGTAAGCTGTAAGAACCACCTTGTCTTCATCCACAGCTCTGGTGACTGACTCAAAGAAGTTGACTAAGTTGAGCAGGCATGATCTACCCTTCACAAAACCAAACTGTGTGGGATCCAGAGTTTGGAGATTCCCTATATCCTTGTTTATTAGGTCCATGATGATGCATTCCATAGCTTTGCATATCAGACTCATCAGGCTAATGGGACGATAATTCCCAGGTCTGTAGTCGCTCCTTCTTTGTGGAGAGGGATGACTGTAGCAGTGCACCATTTGGTAGGGACAAAGCCTGAGGTGAGGTTTTGACTGAACAGGGCAAACAGGTGAGGTGCCAGTTCACTCTGTAGTTCATGTAGAACACAGACAGGGATATTGTCAGGTTCCGTAGAAGCTGTATTCTTGGCCTTGGACAGTGCTGTTTTAACCTATGCAGCAGTAATACTGGGTGCCTGGCAATATACTGGTATTGTGACTTGTCCCTTGGGGGGGGGGGTAAAGTTGGCACTGAATCTGTCAGCCAATATATTGGCAATATCTGTTGGTTCAGTATAGGAGGTACCCTTGTGCAGTAGCTCAGAGCAAATCTGGGTATTGCCATGGAGATTCTTTACATAACTATAGAAGGCCTTGTGGTTGTCTTTACAATCTGCTGCAATTCTGTTTTCATAGCTAGCTTTAGAGCATTTGATGAGGGATCTCAACTTTTTGTTGAGGCTGATAAGGGAGTTTTTCCAGTCTTTGGACTTCACCTTATTCCGCATTAATTTCCTCCTTCTGTTGTAGAGTTTGCTTATGGCAAGGGACCACCAGATTGACTTCCTTTTTTTGTAGGAGAGCGTCTTGGTTCTATTGGGTGTGGTGAAATCCATGCATTTGTGTACATGTTTGTACAGTGCATTGGTGTATGATTCGGCGGTCATGCAACCGATCTCCATTTGCATGGGTGCCATGAAGTTAGCTACCTCTGTTTTTAGGTGCCCAAAATTAGATTCGGAGAAGTTTTTCATGGTAGTTACCTTTACAGGGCTGGTGGGGAGGGATGTGAATTCCCAAGGTGATTAGTTTGTGGTCGGTAGAGCAATGGTCACCCATGTTAGTAATGACCAGGTCAAGGATATTGCTACCTCTAGTGGGGGTAAGAACGAGCTGTCCAGGGAATTCAAATTAATGAATTACAGGATATGTCGATTAAGTGTATTGGTACATGAGTAGCTCTCCCAGTTAATGGAGAGGTAGTTGAAGTGACCCAATATGAGAGTGTTAGGTTGGACCCTAATATTCTCCAGGGTGCTGAGGGATTGGAATTTCTTTAGCTGAAGCATTCCTAACAGAGCTGGGCCAGACATGCCTTTGCAAGTCAAGCAGAGATCGCCTCTAAGTAGGCATTATGAGACAGATAATAGATGGAGTTTTTTGAGTATGCCCATATAGGACAAGTGTTTAAGGCCTAGGATCCTCTTTGTGAGGTACTTTTGTGGCCTCTCCAGTTGTTGCAGGTGTCTAGTGAGGTATATGCCAAATGGGCATTGTACTCAATGATTGGCCTAATGAGGGAAGAGTAGAGGGAGACAATGACCTCTTTCTTTGTGGATGCAAAACCCTTAGTAATGAGATGTGCCACATAGAAGGACTTTCTGACCACAGTGGCAATGTGGTGGTCAAAATCGAGGTTGCTGCCAACTTGTGTTCCCAGATTTCTTATAACACCTTCTGTGTTCAGTGGACTACCATCGATGTGGTAATTCATGCAAACTGGGTTTTTCTCAAAGGGGATGACAATACATTTTTTGGCATTGAGCTTAAGGCTATGGTTCTGACACCATTCGATGGTCTCAGTGAGGCCTTTCTGTAGGATGTCAACATCACTTGGGTAGTTAATAATAGCTCCCAACTTGCAATCATCTGCAAACTTTGTCAGCCAGAGTCCCTTCATGTTGGCCTGGACTTCAGAGAAGTAGATACTAAATAGGAGAGGACCCAGGACCGGACGCTGTGGGACTCCACACTTGACTGGTCAGCAGTTTATCTTGGAGTCAGCTACTTTCACACTGTGGGTTCTATCTGTGAGCCTGTTTGCAACCCACCTAGTGATATAGGGGTTGATGTCTAGCTTAGTGAGTTTTTCTATGATTCCTGAGTGGGGAATGGCATCAAAGGCCTTCCCCAGATCAGGGTAGGCTGTATGAGCCACCTTGCCTTCATCCACAGCTCTGGTGACTGACTCAATGAAGTCAACCAAGTTGAGCAGGCATGATCTACCCTTCACAAAACCAAATTGTGTGGGATCCAGAGTTTGGAGATTCCCTATATCCTTGTTTATTAGGTCCATGATGACATGTTGAAGTTGCCAGTATGAGAGTGTTAGGTTGGACCCTAATATTCTTCAGCTTAGGAACGTGGAGTGGGAGCCTTGGGAGATAGTTGGGAACCTATAGCAGGCTATGACCCGAATCATTGTCTTACCCAATGTTAGCTGTACCTGAAGTAGCTCTGTTGCATTATGTAAGGTTACCAGTCTGGAGATGTGCTCATCCTTTATGAATATGGAAACACACTACTTTTGGAGCTTTGGTCCAAGTTCTGGGGCCGAAAGGTGTAGAATGAGTCACAGCCTGGTAGTGCAGGTGTGCTTTCTGCTTCCTTGAACCCGGTCTCCACTACAGCACACATGTCGATGTTCTCCATTTTAATGAGTGCTTCGAGTGAGTGAATTCTGATATGTTGACTTCTAGCACTGAGCAGCATGACCCTCAGATTGTATTTGTTTCTAGCTGTTATGGTGGTAATTTGGTCTTTGGAACACCGCCTAAAAACGGCACTATAGGGGTGGCAAGAGCCTTGGCCAGTGCCTGGAAGCCCAGGGGTGACAAATGCAGGCCATCTCTGGCAAAGCATCGAGGTCTGTCAATCATGTCATCCCAGGCAGACAGATACTGGATCCCCTTGGAATGACACAAGAAACTTAGCCAATTTTGAAATCAACATTTTCTGTTTGTACTGTGGTATCATTCTGGGTGATGGTAGGATGCTGCTCAGGGCTAGGGTCATACCCGCCTGGGCTACATAATCTGAGAGCTCCTCCATTTCTCTTTTCATGTACTCCAGGGAGGTATGTCTCAGGTCATTCAGACCCACATGTACAATGACAGAGTCATGTTTGTACCTGTTGTTGAGGGACCTGAGTGCATGCGTTATGTGGCGGATCCTGGCACCAGACATGCAGCTGACTGTTACTTTCTCTGTATTCAACCTGTTGAGTAGGGCATCAGTGTTCCTTACTATCAAGTCATCTCTAACTAGTGTGCTGGGCATGCTGTTTTGCCTTATGGGCTTTGGTTGACTGACACACTGTTTAGAAGGGTTATGTGTCTCGTGATTAGTGTTGTGTTGTGGTGGTTGAGT
The DNA here is from genome assembly GCF_019279795.1 of Protopterus annectens. Classification (NCBI taxonomy): domain Eukaryota; kingdom Metazoa; phylum Chordata; order Ceratodontiformes; family Protopteridae; genus Protopterus; species Protopterus annectens. The sequence goes on from NC_056749.1 coordinate 359,032,727, forward strand.
ACATTTCTGCCTTGGAGGTCTCTGTTGTTTGGCCAGATTTATATTGAGAGCCTCCACGAAGGTGGGTGCGTGGTTTGTGTGCTGGTATCATCCTGCTTGTTTGGCTGGGCAATGGGGAGTAATCTTCAGCGTGTGCTCACACTTCTTGTCTTGTATACTGTCTTTGAATTCTTGCCTGTACCAGAGTGCCACTTGAAAGATACCCAGCTTTAAACCCCCCCCCCCACCAAGAACAGGCACATCCCATCCTCACTGCCATGTGTAAGAAGTACCTAAACCACTAATCAAACTTATATGTTACTGTGTATAAGGTATATACCAGTGACAGCAATGGATTAATATTAATGCATTTATATTGTCATGTAGCAAACATGCATTTTCATATAAAGATTGGTCTTTCAGAGGAGTCATTTATTTCTTTGCTGCTGTGATATACAAACAATTATATGCTGATTATTATGAGAAGAAATATCAAGGTAACTACTATTTATAAGCGCGCGCGCACACACACACACACACACACACACACACACACACACACACACACACACACACACACACACACACACACACACACACACACACACACACACACACACACACACACACACACACACACACACACACACACACACACACACGGAGTCTGGACAACAAATATTATAGTAATAAATGCTACATTGTAAGCAGACTTTTCTGTTAACTGTTTTTTTTCTTGTATAAGTTGATTGAAAGCAATTTCTATATTGCCAAACAACTAGAAGAGATGAGCCAGTAAGGTACAGATTGACAGAAGTCAGATTGTAGCAGAACTGGTTATGCTAGTTTTTTGATGTTATATGCCACTTCATTATCAGTTAATGTTTGACCCTGTGATTGAGACCATTTAGAGTGTAACCTGCAGTGATTTATTTCCCTGGAAACTAGTCAAGAAAAGCAATGCATTCATAAATAGCAGCAGCCTTTGTATGTCGACTCATAGAAGAACAGCACAAAAATGTTTTTACAAACAGCATGTGGACACACCATTGAGATGAAAGGAAGCATAGATTTTTGTTATGGTAAGCTACAGTTCTGAATATTTATCTAACATGCAACAAAAGTTAAAACAAACCCTTTACCTTTTTTATTAATGAAGATTAGGAAGGTGATAAGTAAACTAGGTTTGCAGAATATATGAAAATGGTAATGGAGTACGTTCTAAAAATGCACATTCCTAGTAAGTTGTACATTTGATTCACCCGATATTAACACTGATAGCAATAAGTATTCAGTTACTTGTTTTCTTCAAGAACAAAATATCCAGAGACTATGGAATTTACTCTTCTCCTCATGGCCCAGGTCATGAGTGAAAGGGTTCCACCAGACTAGCCAACTTACAGAATTAATCACTTACAGCTAAGAATGATAATGTTTTATGGCATGCAGTCCTGTAGAATAAAATAATATGTATACCTGTGTTGTGCTTAAATGCCTCTAGTATAAATAATGGGATCCAATGAAACGAGAAATTGCTGAATAATTCACTTTTAAATATAAAAAATGATTGTTCAAGCAAGATAGCTTAAATCGAACCAAACACTTTAATTCAATGAGAAACACAAATTTAGTTTTATTGTTTAACTACAACAAGAGATTTTTAATTACAGCAGCAGGCTACCTAACCATTGGCTTAAATTCACATTATAGAAGGTATTCTGTTTTAAAAGAAAGATCTTTTTAACCTGATAGTAGATTTTTATATGTACTAAATGTTTAGATGTGGACTTATTAAGTATTAACATGATCACTGTATGTTAATTTGATATTTTTTAAGTTGTTAGTGCATTATGAGTTATAAAAGACTGTTTTCAGTTTTAAGCGTAAGAGACCGGGAAGAGCGCTGTGATTATTTGTGTTTCTCATTGAATTAAAGTGTTTTCTGATTGATAAATAATGGGATGTTGCCAGTTACAAAACAATTTTTGTTCTACACACACACACACACACACACACACACACACACACACACACACACACACACACACACACACACACATATATGTATATATATATACATATATATATATATAGTACGTATTATCGCAACCAGATTTTCGCCAGACAGAACAGTGCCTGAAACTCTTCAAAGAGCTAATCATAGTCCTTAGTACTGGCCAAAAAGTTTGCATTACTTTTAGGAACAAGAACAATTGAAGAAATCCTCTTCCTGTTTTGCGTGCATTACAGATGCATGCTTCAGTTATCATGGCTGGTATCATAGTGTCGGTAGGAATACTTTCATGGTGTACAAGGAATATTTACTAGAAGGAAAACACAGAGGTGGGCAGTTTGCTTTTGGTAGAACCACTGCATTGTTAATGATTATACATTATGAGGGTGGATGATGTTCACATCTGATTCCATGGTCGATTTTAGTACAGAAAGTTGGGAGTAGTGCTTTTTTGACTTTGTGAAGGGGGCGTGTTCCGAAAAACCTAGATTGTAGTACAACGATGATTGATATTATTACTGCTGTAATGATGTGCATTGTACACTGTGTGGTTTTGTGTTAGTATGTGGTGGGAAATTTTCTGCAATTGCAGTCAGTTTTGATTGAAAGCAGTCTTTTTTCTGGGCAGGCTGGGTTTCCATGGCAGATGTTTTCTAGTCAATATTACTCCAACAAGTGACATGCAGTCCCTCCAATGTTTTCTACATTTTTTTATCATCACTACAAAAAAGACAATGTTGTGCTATAAGGACACACTTTATACTGCACTTCTCCATCATTATTTACAATATTTCAAGATCATTAAGCAAATGGTTTGGCCGTTGAAAATCTGGTTGTGATAATATGTAAGTAACATATATATATATATATATATATATATATATATATATATATATATATATATATATATATATATATGCATATACACATATATATTCATAAAAACTCCATTGAGGAAACACAAAGAAGAGGTAGAAAATGAGGTAAACAAAAATTCTTCAAAATTGTTCTCTTAAGTCTGGCTACTATTACAGGATGCCAGCAATTTTTTTAGGTTCAACATTGTGAGCATCAATCAACTATCAGGTAGCAAACAGTAGGCTACATCTTAAAGGATATAAAGTTCTAAAATCATTGCTATTTGAACATTAATGAATGAATTACCAGAAATACACTGTTCATTCAGCCACTTTATTTTGAAAGCAGAAATAAGAGTGCACAACAATATATAAGTAAAAGATAATTTCACTTAACAACAAAAATAAGAACTCTTCCTGTGTTTTGGATTATAAGTGTATGCAATATAAGATGTTTCCTATAGTGATCAGCGATCCAGTAGCCTAAGCTATATGGCTTATATCCTGCATAGGATATCACAGCCATCCAGCTTCTAAAGCTTCAGAACACCTTCCATACACCCAGATAGTTAGCTTGAGCTGAGCTGACTAAAAAAACAAGTTTGGGCGTCAAGCCTTTCAGAACTTTCCTGCCTCCAAAGAGAGCTCTCCTCAGTAAACTTTTGAGGTACAACAGTCAGTTTGTGATGTTCCATTGCTGAGCAGATAAGTTCTCTTGGGGAAATATCTTCCTCCTATTATTTTTAATGTTTACATGTATTTCCTGTTCAGGAAAGTATGTTTTAAGCTAGGAATATATATTTTTATCGACTATCATGTGACTTTGCTTTACTTTTAAATGGGAGCTCACTTTTGTGTTTGATAGTATAAAAGTTGATCTAAACATTCTAAAAATATTTTCATCCTGAACTATTTATCATACTTTTTGTAACTGGAAAATTGTATTACAGTGCTTTTTACTGTTCTCTTTTTGGGGGAAAAGAGACTTTATACTACTTTCAAAAATTTCTTCAGGTTGGTCCTCCTTCTAGCCACAAAAATAAAAAGTTACCTAAACAACATTTGCCTCCACAGCATTCTAGAAATTTGCCTCAGTGGCAGGTGGGTAACTCTGCTGTGGCCAAAGTTGTTTCCTCAAACCAATTATCTTTTTCCACACATCCCTCTGCTATTGCCCATTCAGTCATTATTGACTGGGGGATCATCACAATCCGCTGCTGCTGTTGGGATTCCCTCAGTGCATAAGGGAGAGACACCTTTCTTGGTGTTGGGATAAGGGGCAGGGAAGGTGCAACTGCTTACAAGAATGCCGTGTCCCTCATTGGGGAAGGTGTCACTTTCATTAATATCCTTGTTTGTCATAACCTTCCTGTCAAAACTTAACAGAAAACTAATCAGGTATTTCTTCCTACTCCAGTTTCATTAGACTGGAGGAGCTTATTAAGTCTTTCTTAGAGTGTGGTAGAGGATATCAACCGTTCTTTTAAGGTACTTTCTGGTTAGAGAAATAGAGGATTCCTCTCATCATGAAGAAATTCAATTAACTGAATCTGCAGAGGAATGTGATGGGACAGATACGTGTTTTTCTCCTCATATTTCTAGTTCAGACTCAGAAGAAGGCATGTTACCTGAATCTACCTATCAAGGATTCACTTTTTCCTGAGACTATTTCCAGAATGTACAACTCTTCCAAGTGGGAGAACACTGAGGTATCTCAGTCCCTTAGAACATACTATGAAATGTTATATCTGGAGTTCCTGGAGTCTCCTCCCATTACTTCACTCCTGCTAGCACTGGAGGATAAAGTGTATGCTTCAGCAAGATTATTGTCTAGAGTTTTGAATTTTCAGACTCATATGTTAATGTTTACTCTGATTAATTGTAAAAGTACATGGAAATTTGTATATATGGTCCCTTCCTGTGAGGAAAAATATGCTTTGTTTCGTTTAGTTTCTTTTATTCATCAAGCCACTTCCCTTTGTTTCAAATATATTTGTGACTCTGTAGATTCTACAACCAGGGCTGATGTCACTGGTATTGTGTTGAAGAAGTTTTCCTGATTGCATTCTCAGAACCATCCAGAATATGTTAAAATGAGATTTTAAATGCACCTTTGGTGAGAGATTTAGTTTTTGATCCCTTTGCTTCAGAGGTTATCAAAAATGTGATGAAAGTGGTAAGCTGATACAAAGAATCTGACAGATTTTACAGTTTTCCTTTTCTAGATTTTGCAAAGGATTTTATTATTCCCTCATTCAGTTTTGGCAATAAACGAAAGAAAGAAAGAAAAAACAGTATTAGCAAAATTCTGGTAAGCAGACATTTAAAAAAATGATGTCAGGGATGTTCTAAAAAGAAAGCAGGAGTGTCCCAAAGCAAAGGACAGCATACCTCTGAACTATCCAGATTTTCACAGAATTTCCAGATTTTTTTGCCTCATATTTTTGGTATGTTCCTCATAAAATTTGTGGGTTTCTGGCAAATCACTGAGGACTGAAGTCACTAGATAATGACAGGCATTTGATTTTCGTCATGTCCATCAGAAAATGCATGATGATGTAAAACCTGTTATTCTAGTACCTTTCTAAGTTTATAAAACCAATATTTAAAATGTGCCCCTATTTTGGGCCTTTGTCTTCACATTATTTATGGCTTTGTCAAGATGTCTTGAGCTAAAAGATGAGAGGTCTGAAGAACTGTGAAATAAATCACAATGGCTATAGGATGGACATTATTCCCCTTTCCGCCCATACTGTAACAGTACCTTATCTCTTCCAGAAAGTCTTAATCTCCATTTCTGTCTTTTGCTACATATTGTTTCAGACAAATGGGTTCTGAGACTAATTCAGCAGGAGTATAGATGGCAGCATAAAGAAATCACTCCCTTCCATGGAATTATTCCACACCCACCTGACTAACCCCTCTGCCCCCCCTCCCCCCAATCCTATAGCACATGCTTTCTCGTGGTGTAATAGAAACACTTCTCCCAGTGTGGAAGACATTTTTAGTCAACACTGTGTCTGGTACCAGAGGGAAAAAAGAAACATGCCAACCAGTTCTGGACTTTTCTTTCCTTAACATAACTTGCACCCATTCAGAACTAGCGCTCCTCTAGTTTTACATTTGTGTGGGCTACTTTCCTATGGCCTGCCTTACTCTTCTCTTAAGGTTCATTTGTCAGCCATTTCAGCATGCCTGCCCAAGGATCACCCTCTTGTAAGGCAGTCCCATTTCAAAATGTTTTTGAACAGGGTACTGCATTAAAGACCTTCAAGAAAACTGGTGGATCCTCCTTTGGATGTTAATTTTGTGTTAGAGTAGCTAACACTTGCTTCATTTAAACAAGCTCATCTGAGTTACTTGAGTTTCTTAACATGAAAACAGTTTTACTAGCTGCTCTGACATCTGCAAGAAGAGCATCTGATTTTCAATCTCTTATGGTGGGTTAGCTTTATGTCATTTTACACAGAGACAGAGTTTCATTGAGATCTATTTTTTTTCTTTTGGGCTTTAATTGGTATATGAGTTTACTTTAAGCCAGATTATCCATTTCCCTGTGCTCTTCCCTGAACCCTAGAATGAGGGGGAGAGGATTTTTCTTACCTTGGATTTCCATAGAGAATTTGGGTACGATCTTGACAAAGCAAAATCTTTCAGAACTTCTGATCAATTATTCATTTCTTCTGAAGTTAAGAATGAACACTGTTCCAAAGAAGACTATTTCCAAAAGGTTCTCTCAGGCTATTTATTTAAGTTATTCCTAACACAACAAAACTATTCCAGGCAGGGCCAATGCACCTTCCTCCAGGGCTTTGGCTTCATATGGGTTTTTGGAAACAGCTGGACTCTATAAGCAATCTAGAAGCAACAGCTTGGTCCTGTTGCGTACTTTTACAAATCAGTGCTACTTAGATTCCTTTTCCAGGTCTAGGTCAGGCTTTGTTAGGACTATTCTGCTGTGGTTTCTGGACCATTCTCCTTCTACCTCCCAACATTTGTAAGCTATGGTAATCTACCCATAGCTTAGACTACTGCAGCACTGATAATTCAAACATCTATTGCCAAGGTAAGTTTACTTGCACAACTATATTTATGTAGTGGTAATGCATAAGGAAACAATAAATACACACTAGTGCAGTTCTTCAAAGATACAGTCCTCTGCCAACTACATAAACATTTTTCTAGTTTTTTATTTATTTAATTGAGGTGGAAGGGTATGCCCCTTCCCCACCCCAGCAACAAATAACAAATACAGCAAAATGGGAAAAAATGAAAATTAGATAAATGTGTTTTCATTCACTAGGTTGTTTGTCAAGTTACTCTGTACTTAGAATAATAATGTTAGTTACTGTTCCTCGTGAAGTACTGCTAAAATTTGATTATATTTATGTGTTGCACTGGTACTTGGCTACAATCAGAAATCATTTTTGTTTTAATATAAAGATTTAGGGGTAGAAACATTATGTACAAAACCTCACTAACAAAATACAAAAGCACAGTTTTCTGCCATTTTGCAGAGAGTATATTGCATGCTCAGCCTGCCAGATAGTAGTATTGTAAATATATCAGAAATGAGGGAAACATACTGTTATCAAGATTACTTCCCAGATGAACTGAAAATTTTACCCACAGCTATGAATTATGTGAAATGTTAAAGAGAGAGAGGGGACAGGAAGATTTGGGGAAAAAAACAATGCAATGATAAATGAGGTTTGGTAACAGACCAAATTGTCCCGGGACATCTTCAGGTGAGAGTTTAGACAGAAGTGGTAATGGGTTTTATGAGGGTAAGGGAAGAAGCTAGTTGGAGTGGGAGGTTAAATAGGAAAGTAGGATGATGAGGAGGAAATGAGGAAGTAGGGAGAAGCTCAATAGGTTTTGTGAGAGTGTAACTGGGTAAGGAATCACATTTTGGCATGAACTTGCTAAAGCAAGGTGCACCCATGAGGATCTCTAGGTATTCTGGATATTGGTTGGTGACAGGTGGTTTGTATATATAACATACATATTTTTATAAATATAATTTTTTTGAGAATTTGAGTATGGGCAGGGGGTGTTTGTGTTGGGCTTGGCTGTCTGGTTTTCCCCTGCAAGCCTGTCCCCTCTGGCCTACATGCTGTCAGTGGCTGAGTTGGGCATGGTGCCACAAGAAGTTTATAGTTGCACACTTCAGAGACAATAGAAGTTTACTGAGCAAAAAAATATGAGGAGAACAGCAGTGGATGAGGGTGTTTAATTTGCCGCTGTGTGATGTTGACTGCCACTCTGGTCTTGCCTATTTTCTGGCCAGCTTTCTTCACTCATGTTGCCCGTTAATTTCTGTTTTAATCCTATTGGGGAGTGAGGGTCCGTATCAGTGGGTGAGGCTGTTGTTGTTGTTGCTGTGTGGCTTTGACTGCATTGTCTATCTTTACTTTCCTAGGTTGGTGGTTGTGGTGTGATACACGTTTCCTCTGTCCTCTGTGCACTGCATGTCCATTCGGTTTGTTGCGGGCTGGAGGCATTTATGGTTCTTTACCTCTCACAAGGTTGTTTTGTGGGGTTTTTGGATGGCAGTGGGATTTCTCAGGTGTGGAGCTTGGTGGGTTGGCTAGCAGTTTCTCGTTGCTTAATGGTTGGGATGAGGGGCACTGCTGCTTTTGCTGTTTGGTTGTTTGTCATGGGAATGGACAGATTTTGGTTGGTGGTTGACTGATGGTTTCTGCTTCACCTCATTATACTGGTGCACTATTCATGGGTATAAGAGTACTGGCTTTGCAGCAGCTGTGGGCATGCATGCACATAGTGCAGTTGGCAGTCCAGTGAGAGATGGATTTTGGTGCCAGCTGCAGCAGAGTCTTGGAGTTTTTCAAAGGATGAAGGTATTTAACTTTTCAGCTTGGTTGCTGCAAATAAGAGTAACATCTGAGAAAACTGGTATGGTATTCAAATTGTGAGCCAAGTGAGGGAAGGACTCTGTCAGTCTGTGTGTTCTGTCTGTTTTTAGTAACTCTCTGCTGACAAGGCTTTAATGTTTTGTATTACTGGCTTGGTTTATAATGGTCAGGGCATATCGTTGTCACTTGTTCTAGGTTTGTTATCGCCTTCATTTCTGGAGAGGATGTGGGCTAGAAGGGTAGCACTGGCTCTTTGCTGGCTGAGAAATACCCGTGAGTAATGTCGGCTTGGTGCATGTGCAGTTGTGGCTTTGACAGACTTTTGAGTTTCGGTGTGATAATCTTTGGGAAGTCCGTGCTAAGGTGGAACCCCCTATTCAGTTAACTTTCTAAGTTGTTAGGAATAATATTGAAAATGGTCGTTTGTGCCCTGATTGTTGTGTCTTGGTTCAGATGTGTTTTTTTTGTTTTTTTGTTTTTTTTTTTTTTGAGAGGTATGCGCACTGGCTGGTGGGGAGTCTCCAGCACCGTTTAGGTGATGGAGAGATGGATAACCAGTTTGCAGTTACTGGCTATGCAGGGTTTACTTCAGCTAGGAAGCCTTGGCCTTTGTTGAGACTACAAGATGAAATTTTCATTCCTGTTGCTAGGCAGACGCATACTTGAAAATATTGTGGAAGGCAAGCTGGTGAGTAACTGGAATACTTAGTGAGACTAGTTGGGAAGTGAGAGGAGAACGGGTGGATTGTGATGGGGCAGCAGTTGAATTTATAGTTTAGCAGGTTCACTTGTGATACTGCCTGTGATGTGATAGATAGTTTCTTTTGGCTTTTATGTTCATTATATCATGGGTTCGGGATATAGTCACTAAACCTGTCACTTATTAAAAAAAAAAGATTGTTATATTGATGATTTGGCACCAACCAGACTGAGCAGACTGATATCTTTTACCTTTTACCTCTCCCCTATCTACCTACCCCTAACCCTCCAAAATTTAGTTACTCTTCTTTCTTGAAATAGGATAACATATGTGCTCTACCTTTCCTTAACTGACTCATACCTCTTCTACTGCTTTTGTATAATTAATTTTGGTATTTTTATTTAATTTGTTATAGTTTATAAATAAATTATTATTCTAACTGTACTTTAGACAATACAATACTGTATTGTGATTCTTCATGCTTCTATACATTGTTAACTTTGTTACTGTTCATGCTTGGAGCTTTTCTCCCCAGGCCTCTACTGAAAATGGACATATATCCAGCTAGACTAGCCCGGTCAACAAATGTAAAATAAATAAAATAATAATAAATAATAAAAATAAATGATGATTGGTAAGTTTGACTACAGACAGGATTATTTTCAGGGAGTAAAAAATAAACAGTTTTGCTTTGCCAAAGCCTGACCCATGAATAGATGGCTATATAGTAACAGTGGTAAAACTGCCTCCTGCCACAAACACCATAAGTGTTTACATTTGCTTGTCTGCATTCTACGACAAGTCATACTGATGAAAAGGAAGTAGATGGTTCGTTAGTCTACATGTATGAGTCCCAGCTTCACTGGTATTTGTTGGTGATGTTGGCAAAGTGTTCTCATCACAAATGTGAGTGCTTCTATTCATTATGGGTTGGTGCTTGGCACTGTTGGTCAGAAAATGTGATTATGTGACAGAACATTGAGGTCTGAAGTCATTAAGTAATGGCCGACAACAACTTTATACTTCCTCTGGATGTTAATGCACCTGTGCTGATCCTTTTAGTTTTTCTGGTGAAAAACAACATTTAAAGCAAATTGCCTGGGGAAGAAAGTCCAGATTTTGCTTCAGTTGTTGATTGGCCCCTCATAAAAAGGGTGATTTTATGGCAATGACTGGGGTGGTCTGCAGAAGGAAGTCACGGAATAATGGTATACATTTGCAATTCAGACTTCATATCAGGAAAATACATACTAAGACAAATCCTGTTATGCAAGCAACTTTCTAAGTTATACGAGCAATATTGAAAATCAGTCCCTATTTTGAGAATTTGGTCCCCACATTTGGTCAGGCTTGTCCAGATTTTCTAAGAGATTGTGAGGTATGGGCAGACGTGCAGTCCATTATGAAGGTATTTATTTCAACCTTGCTGTAGAGGCAAAATTCTTTCATGCCTCTCAACTGCACAGATTTTCACACAATGCCTAGGTTTTGTCTCATTTTGGTTGGCCCCTTCTTCAATTTGGGGCAAACTGCTGGGGGGTGGGGGGATGATCAGGCATAGCTCTTGGCTGTCAGATGTGCACAGAATGTCCAGGTTTTGCCTCAGCAAAAGGAAAAAGGGGAAAGAGAGTGAGAAATGGAATGGGGGGGTGATTTGCAATGGAGACGGTTTATCCTCATTGTACAACATGTCTTGTGGTGCACAGTACAAGTTTGATTTGTTGCACTGATTGAGTCACACAAGACTTCAAAAGTACTGTGATCTTGGGGACATGACATATTTCTCAGACCAGAAAGGCACTACAGCATGCTGAGCTGAGCACATTTTACCTTCAGCGAGTTTCAAATATCTCACAACTTACTTTTAAGGCATTACTTGAAACATATCTTACAGAAAAATCTCTCTGGACATTCATATTTGGGGAAGGAGATATTTTGTAGGTGACATTCTTCACCTTAGTGGTACTGCTATGCAGTCTTTTACCGTAGCTGCCCTTCATTATTTGTATTTGGTTAGGATGAGAGAAGAATTTTATTAATAAATATATATATATATATATATATATATATATATATATATATATATGTGTGTGTGTGTAGTTTAATTTTGTATTATTACATGGGAATTTCTGGTATGTAGGACACCTTCACACATTCACCTAGAACAGTTTAAACCACCACTGATTTTCTCTGTCCCAGTACCCCAAGGCAAGGGTTATTGTTGGGTAAAGCCTTGCCTCTAACACGGATGCTCTTGCAGGCTCTGTAGTCTGCTGTATTTGCAGGATGTGAAGGGTTTAAAATTGTCTTTGCTCTGATTATTATCCATACAGTAATCTTAGAATATGGGAGAATTGAAAGAGCCTGTCAGATGCAGTGTTGCAGTAGTGACATGAGGAACACTACCAACATAATGTAGCATAAATGGGCAGAATGGGGATCAGTTTACTATCACCTTTAGCCAAGAAGCTCATATGATTGTTACAATGTGATATATTTTACTTATTAATAGGCCTTTTAGTGAAGCTCATAGAATGCTTAAAATGTGATATCTTATTAATAGGCCTTTTAATGTTATAGCATGATCAAGTTCTATCTACCATTGATATCAGTTAAACTGTTAACACTGGATGGGTGACAGACTGTCATTGTGGAACTTCAAGGGACATGAACTCTGTAAGACCACAAATGAGGAGTATTCCTCGAATGAGTTACACGTGAGAGGTATGGTTATGTTATGGGTATAGTTTATTTGTTATCATAGACCCATTTTGCAGCAGCATGTTCCATCTTTGGCTGCAAAAAGACTTGTTGAGGGATGCGGTGGTGCCAGATTACTGAGGATAGGAAATGTGGGACAGGATAGCAGCTGTGCAGTTCATGAGATAGGCCATCAGCAGCACCTATTGTTGTCAATAAGAAGTTTTTGGTTTATGTGTGTGCAGAGAATTTACATTTTTCTTTTCTTTCACAGATGGGAAAATGTAGAGTGAGCATCAGTCACTGACCGGAACACTATGGGGAAGTGCAGATCAGTCAGTGGGCTGAAGGAAGTGAACTTGAAAGGTGATGGATGCCGCTGTGGTGGATGTTCCAGCTGCTGGAGTGATGTGCAGTGAGGTCACACATGGGGATGCTCAGAGTGTGTAGTAGCCACTGGCCTAAAGGAAGCGTAACTGACAGGTGAGGGATGACACTGTGGTGGGACCTTCAGGTCAGTGTAGTGGTCCGGTCACTGGACTGGTGCACAATTAGGTCACAGGTAAGCCTATTCTGTTAGGCACTCATTAAGGCACATCAGAGTCCATGTGGTTGGGAGTAGGGTGGGGGCAGGTGAGGCTGAGATTTGTCAATGGCAGGGTAAAGTGGGATTAGGGATTGCTAATGGAGAGTTTGGGGTGGTCCACAAGGGGGTTGAAGTCACATAAATTTGACATTGAGTCTGATTTTGTGGGTATGGTAATTGAGTTTGAGTTTTTTCCTGGTCGAGGCTATACAGAAGGGTTGCTCATTGCCTTGTGCTACTGTAAGAGTTAACTCTGTTTTTCATTGAATTTTACAGCAGTGGGCTGGCATTTGGAAGGAGGTATGTTATTTGGATGCTCCTTTATATGTTTAGGGAAGGGTTTGACACAGCATTGCAAGGTATGGGCATGTGTTGGGATGTGTGAGGAATGGGCTTCTGTTGGTTAAGCAGAAGTTTGGAGGTCTAAGAATTGCATTGTGTTTTGGGGTTTGCTAGTGGATACAGGTCAGGGTTTGTTTCACCAGATTTGAAGGTAATGCAATAAGTCCATTTAAAAAAAAAGAAATAAAAATTGTGGGATGAACTTTTTGGACAAGGGAGGATTAAGGGTGGATTTACCTTTGATTAGTATAGTTACATGGATGGAAGGTTAGGTGACTTTAAATACTGGAAGGTGGCTTTTAAGTTGAAGGGCTGGGATAGGTTTGATAGTGTATAGATTGGCATATTATGGCTATTGACAAGAAGTTTTGAAACGGAGGTTCATTGGGCTTCAATTTGGGGGTGTAGGATTCATTAGATGTATTGAACTTCTTAAAAATGGTGGTTCATTGGTCAGTAAATGCTATTATGGTTGTTAGATGTTTTGCCTCATATAGTGTGTATAGTGGGTGGATTGTTATCAAACTGATCTTTAATAAAAAAAAGTCTCATTTTGAGTCATTATTGTATCTTTTGGTTGCAAAAGGATGTTACAGTTAGGTGGGATGGTATACAGTTGGGGTAGCTTGGTTTTGGGAAGTGTTGGGAATTTTAGCGTGTTGGTAGTACATTTGGCAGGTAATGACCTGTGAATAATTATGTAGTTACTGCTGGCAGTTAGGATAAGTGAGGATATGTTTGATTTATAGACGTTTTACAAGGGTATGGGTATTACTTTTGCTTTGCAGGGGGATCATTGATTTAATTTCAGCTGATTAGGCAACTGGTTGTTTTATATGATATGGTTTTTGCATATTGATGACAGGGATCCAGTTTGGTTCACAGAGAATGGAACATACCAAATGGTGTTTTTGCTTATACCTTTTTAATGTACAGTTTGGTTTGTTTGGGAGTTTTAGTAGGAAGGAGGGAGAATAGCCTGCTCAGGCTGGTAGCCAGAGAAGCGGGGTAGGTTTGTTCCTCTTCTGCTTCCCCTCTGGTGTTGGAGGTTGGTTTCAATGAGTTGGTAAAAGCATGTGAGCAGTTGGTTGCTGTTTGACAAGTAAAATAAGCAAGCAGAGGTGAGAAAGCTGCTTATTTGGTTGGATGTTTATTTCAATGAGTTTGGAAATGCAAGTGAGCGGTTGGACACTGCTTGATAAGGAAAAGTAAAGAAGCAGAGGTAAGGATGCTGCTTACTTGGTTTGGGTGAGTGGAGTTACCCTGCCCTAAGTTTATAGTTATATGGATGTTTATGCTGTGATTAATAAATGGAAATATTGGTTGGTCAATAAAGTAATTTATGGGATTTTAATAAAGGTCGTCAAATGTCATTTTGTGTAATGTGTGTTTATTGACGAGGACTTGGACAATGGGCTGCTAAAGTAAAAAGGCAGTGTGGGGTTTATAAAAGTGGCTCTAAACACTCAGTAGTCAGTAACAAGCTACTATTTGAGTAAAAGACCTCAAATGTGAGACATAACTGGCACTCAGATGAACCAGAGAATTTTTTTGCATCCGTTTGGATATTTGTTGTGGTATTTTTATACAATTCTACAAAAACAAATCTATAAATATTTCTCTATTCCAAAGATTGCAAGGAATAAGATTAGGAAATGATTTAGAAAGCCAATGTGATATTTCTCAAAAACTCAGCAAATTCCATGTCAGAAAATGGTATGGTAAGATAAATGGCACTATTCTCTTAACTGCATTTCATACAGTAAGACTATATTTTCAAAGAAGTTTAGCAGATTCATTAGACTGGCTATAAGTTTAACAAAGCCAAGTTGATGCAGATCTAATCAGATGAGATTCTTAATATCAGACTTAATCAGGCTGTTACAATATGTTCTAAAGCTTTGCAAATGAGGCTTTCCAGGCTGATGGGCACATAACCCCCAGGGTCTGTAGTAAGGCTCTTCTTATGCAGTGGCATCACCAGTGATGTGTGTCCACTTCCAGGACAATGCCAGTCATTAAGCTACACTTTAAATAGTTTATGGAGTGGTTCTGCCAGGGCATGTTTGATACTGCTTATTAAACATCCCAGTATATTGTCTGTTTCCATGTAATAGGTGTTTTTGTTCTTGGACAGCACATTTAGTACATGTTATTTTATGATAATGAGGGGTTTGAGAGATACAGATATAGATGGCCTTTAGGTCAACTCAGGACTAAAATTTTAATTGAATTTATTTAAAAGTCTAGTAGCAATATCCATAGGGTTTGATAAGGTTGTACCATTTTGTACAAGTTCTGTACAATGCCAAGTCTTTTTTCTTAGTTACCTGAAGAAGAATTTGAACTAATCTTTGGCTTTAGATCCTAAATTAAGTTTATGGGCTGCTTTAGTATATTTAATAGTTTCCTTTAAAGCATTTTGTCACCTTCCCTATGCTTTCTTTCACTTGACATTCTTTAGATCTGCTTAATACTTTTAGGATCTTTTTCCTTTGGTTGATGTGAGTGTATCTCCAGAGTGGCTTGCTTTTAAATTTCCCTTAATATTTGGCTATAGATGGGACTGCCAATTTTATACAATTGTCTGAGCGGGTATAACACTGTTTTGCAAATCTGTCTGCTGAGGCAATATCAGTGATAATGTTTCCATAAGTTAACTTCAAGATTTCATCATAGAATTTAATGAGATTTGTGAGTTAGTGGTCTATAAATAAAGATATATTGTTTTCTATGTGTTTAAATAGTTTGAGGGTGATGGTTAGTAGTTTATGATTTGACTTAAGTGAGAAAGGAGATAACATGGCATTTGTGCAAATATATATATATATATATATATATATATATATATATATATATATATATATATATATTATTTTTATTATTTTACATTTGTTGACTGGGCTAGTCTAGCTGGATACATGTCCATTTTCAGTAGAGGCCCGGGGAGAAAAGCTCCACAAAAAGACAGGAGATACAACACTTGTTATACAAAAGGAAAAATTTACAAATGGACAGTAGTATATAATTAATTCATAAGCAAAATAAAGAAATTCAGATAGGTGCCTTTTTTTTTCTCAGTAAAATTGATAATTAGAGAATAGAAAAGCAAAAGAACTGTAGAAAGCTAGTAAAGATTAGAGAGTCTAGGAAAAGGTAGCAGAGAAAAAAAGTTTAGTCAGGGTTAGTACAAGGGCAGAGCCACAGGGAATTAAGCAAAGTTTTTAGAAGCTTCTTGAAAGTAGGTAAAGAGGTAATTGCAGTAAGTTCACTTGGAATATATATATATATATATATATATATATATATATATATATATATAGTGTTTTTTATGTATTAGACCCATGAACTTTTGAGCCAGTTTTACTTTGGAGGTATAGGTACTTCATTTAATTGAGGGGTTGTTAAAGTCTGTTAAAATGATGGAGTTCTTATTTAAGATAGTTCATGTAATACATTTACACTTT
The DNA here is from genome assembly GCF_019279795.1 of Protopterus annectens. Taxonomy (NCBI): domain Eukaryota; kingdom Metazoa; phylum Chordata; order Ceratodontiformes; family Protopteridae; genus Protopterus; species Protopterus annectens. The sequence continues at coordinate 359,049,248 of NC_056749.1, forward strand.
TACACTTACATGATATTCTGGAAAAATGAAAAGTGTCCTGTAACGGGATAAACTGAAAATTTATTTTGTTTAACGTGATTTGCAGTTCAATAAGTTTCATCTGCAGATCTCTTGGAGAAGTTTAGAGGTGATTTATTCTGTAACAAGTACTGATATGTCCCTACATTTGCCATCCAGTCTGAAGGCATGGTAAGTACAAATCCAAGGTATGGAGGTAGTATTTCCTGCATATCTTAACTATATTTCTGTGCTTATACATACCAAGATGCATTCCAAATGCAGGAATACCTGAAAGTCAGATAGATTGTTGAAATAACCTCTGGCATTGAGCAGACCCACCTTACTTTGATCCTGTTTAGGTTTACAAATATTCAAAAACAAAATCAGCAGGATTATTTGCAGTAGTTTTATACATTAGCAAGAATGCAATTAATTAAATAATCAATTGAAATGAATTCACTCCAACTTGAACTCAAAAACTTAATTGCTGAAGTTGTTTCACCCCCACAGTATACTAAAACACATTCAAAATCCATACTTATAACCTTATAAAATTGTTAGGAAAGACATGAAGACAAACATTAAGAAAATAAAACCATAATCATGCAGTATATGTTTTAGCTTCAAAATACACTTAATAGAAGCATATTCATTAAGGCCTGGAATGATATGAGCAAATGTTCGAATCTGCCATAGGAGCTCACTTTCCTCTAGTTTAACTCCCAGGGAACCCTCTAATATTGTACTTTTCTTGATGTACTATTGCAAACAAGAACCTATGGGTGGGATTATCTACCGTATGTCTGGCCAAAACATTTGTAGTAATATGTTTATTAATGTTATAGGTGTGCTCATAAATAAAAGCACAATATTGGGGGGGGGGGGGTGATTGTTGGGAGTTAAAGCTAGAGGAAAGTGAGCTCCTATGGCAGATTCGAACTTTTGCTCATATCGTTCCAGGCCTTAATGAATATGCTTCTATTAAGTGTATTTTGAAGCTAAAGGCTCTGGGGATAGGTGAATGTCATATACATATAACACACATATACTGCATGAGGAATATATATGATTCTTATGGTTTTAAATATAAAAGTATGTATTCTGTTTTTCTTAATGTTTTTCTTCATGTCTTTCTTAACAATTTTATAAGGTTATAAGTATGTATTTTGAATGTGTTTTAGTATACTGTGGGGGTGAAACAACTTCAGCAATTAAGTTTTTGAATTCAAGTTGGACTGAATTCATTTCAATTGAATATTTAATTAACTGCATTCTTGCTGGGGTAATGGAGTTAATAGTTGTTTAATTGAAAGGTATAAAAACTACTGCATTTTGGGAACAAGTTGTCTGAGGAAGTTTAGATATTACTCTAGACAAAAGCGCTAACACATTAAATCCTGCTGAGAAGATTACAGCTGCTTTGTTTTTCTCTTTGATTAGTTTTTGCTGTTTGTGTTTTTTTAGGTTTACAAATATTGTTTACATTGTAATGTTCTTTAGCTGGACTATGCATAACAAAAGCAGTCTGGAGGCAGTACATGCTTTAGCCATTTTGCGGAAGCCTTTGAGCAAGTAGTGTAAACCATCCTTTGCAAAGGAAGTAGGGTTGTCAAGCATCTTATTACATGATGACACCTACTGCATCCCCCAGGAATAGCTACAATTATTCAGCCAGTTATTGAAACCAATCATCTTTTCTTTGTATCTAGGCATCATTCTCAGAAAAGGAAGGATTCCACACAGTATCACAGTCTTGCCTGCATGTGTGATATGCGCTGAGTGCTTTTACATGTCTCTGTATATACATTGTGCTTTATCATCCCATGTCATTCACCTCAGCATACACAACTACCATATTATAGTCATATTTGCTTGGAGCAGTGGTCCTAGGCACCCTTAAGACATCTGAGGTCTTGGTACCCAAAATACAGTTCACTGTCACCCTGCATTTGTCTGGCTGACTGAGTGTGGCGTCAATGCATCTTACTATGGAGACACCTATTATAAAACAATTGTGAAGTGAACAGGTGTAATGGAATTGAGAACTAGTCTCTCATTTTGACCATTACAGGCATGTCTGGATGCTTTGTTATGTTTGATTTCATTAAATCTTAATCTTTATGGGTCTTGGAGACCTTGGTAAAAATTTGTTACAGCAGCAGTATGCAATATTACATTCAGTTTTAGAGAGGAATGTGTAGGAGTGTGGTATATCAGTGTGCATTGGGTGTGGTATGTTAATAAGAAGCTTACAGTATGTTTTTTTAAATGTGAATGAGGCCTGCATAACTCTTAAATATTTACATCTCTCAAAAATAGAGTTTTCTGTGTTTAGTAAAAGCTCATTGCGTGTGGATCAGTTACGACACTGCCTAAGAATACTTAAAGCTGAGTCTAAAACAGAGGAAAGGCAAGTAAGCTGTCCTTCCATATTGTGCAGAGTGTAGTTGAAATATAATTGAATTGCAGAGAGTTTTAGGGCCTAAATTAATTTATTCAGGGTTGTATAGTTTATTTTAAGATAATACCAGTTTATAAGCTATGTTAAATTTGATTGACGTACTAGGTCTATTCAGGTAATGAGTTAAGCACTTACAAAAGCAATGTGTAACAGAAGACTTTGAGCTACGCTGCATGGTTAGTTCTGCATAACTCTCTACCTCTGAGTGCAAGAAATCTGGACAAAGCTTAACATAATGGGGGAGGCCAAAAATAAGGACTAACTTATAACTTGCTAGAATAACAGGACTTGTGTTATCATGTATTTTCGGGGGGATATGAAGTCTGAAAATCAAACTTATATAATTATTTAGTGACTTCAGTCCTCAGATCATCCCAGTGATTTGCCAGAAAACAACAAATAATATGAGGAATTGACCAAAAATATGAGCAAAAATCTAGACATTCTGCAAAATCTGGACAGTTGGGACGTATGATTAGATGGATTCAAAAAAGATTTAACTATGGGAGAAACATTTTAACTTATCAACCTGTTCTACAAAATAAACTTCAGAGGTCTACTGTTTTTAAGGCATTTCACTGTTGACTGTATGCTAAATGCAAAAAAAAAATGCACTAACAATTGTAAATTTGGTGGTAGTTTGACCAAAGAATCCACATTCAGAATATATGCAAATTGTATGAGAGGTAGAAATATTCAGTGTTTGATAGACAGAAAAGAACACCGTGTCAAGGCAAGTTCCACAGATTTTAAAGTGGATAACTTTTGCTAATATCAAAAACTATGAGATACCCCCAAAAGATTGTTTTTAAAATGAGAAGTAAGCAAAAACATACATTCAGTGATGATATGGACAAAGATGCAGAAGTAAAGAAAGACTAATGACTAGTGCTAGAGCTTATACACTGTGACTGGGAAATCATAATTCATAAACATAAGTAAAAAGTAAGCATTGTTAGCAACATACTCTATTAATCAGCTTTCCACAGTCAGCAGGTGTTCTGGTCCACAAATCTTTTTCCAGTTAACAGATGTAGTTCAGTGCCTATCATGTGATACACCTACAGAGAGCATTGATTTATCATAAGGATAGGCTCCATTACACTGCCTGATGTTTAAAAATGCATAATGTTTGCAGTTTGTACATGGAAGTATCTTAGGTCCACACTTCTTTGTACATTCTGAATTTAATTACATGTGTCTGGTCTTCACAGCCAGTAATTCTCTTTGCTATGAAAGGCATCTAGATAATAAAGTAGATTAAAAAGAACACCTTTATTGAATTATCACTTCTGACATAGGCAAGCTTACATTTATATAAAAGCAATCAAACTGTATTAACAAGCTCATATTTCCAATTATATATCACCTATATTGTTATAGATCCTGTAATCAAAACATTGCATACATTATTCAATGCCAGCCTTCTCTTAAATCTCATTCCTCCTCCAAAACATTTTTCTGCATGTATTGTTCCACAATTTCCATTTTTTGTATGTCATTTAATCATACATTTCTCTAAAGATTACACTTCCTGTTCTTTTATCTCTTTTTCAATATTCAGTACTCAAGTATAGCTGGTTTAGATTTTGATTTCCATTTTCTAGTACTTACTTTTTTTGGCAGCCACTAGAATTAAAATTAGTAAGGCTTTACTATGTCTAGGCAATTCAGATCCCGTATCTCAGCTAAAAAAAATTCCTTAGTTACACTAGTGTGCAGGTTATTAAGTTTGGCTGTCATATATTCATATTCTGAGATATTTCAAACCTTTGTGTAAGATATTTTATTGCATGCATACTGTGATGATGTGAGGTATTGCCATCTGTGCCGGGGAGAGTAGGGCAGTGCATGTGTAACATATGCCAACATAGCTAGCTATGCTGATATATGTTAATGCACTGCCCTACTCTCCCCAGCACAGAAGGCACTATTTCGTATACAAAAAAATAGGCTGGATTCACGAAGGCTTGCACGGAGTCTAAGAGTAGAGTAAGACTCCATGCAGCCAACATGTCTGCCGAGCGATCCAGGAACAGTCGGCAGGGGCATGCAAGAGAGCTCCTAAAAACGACTCTTACATGGACAGGGTTAGGTTATGCAAATTACCTCATTTGCTGCTAAAAGCTATACAAATGAGTTAAATTTGCAATCCAGGAAACCCTAACCTGTCCGAGTAAGAGTAGTGTTATTTGTAGAAATGTACTCCGTTGTCAACTGAGTACCATTCTGCAAATAGCAAAACGGAGCCGTGACAGCTCAATATAAAGGATGCATCCAGTTGAGGAAGCATGCCTATGGCCAAATATACAGCCATTGGCAATTCTTCCCATTGCAAAATAAAAAAAAAAAAAACTTATTTTTTTTACCTCGATCTCCGAAATTTAAGCATAGCACAGCATCGCGCAAAAGTGCTGCGCTCTAAAAACCATGAAAAGAAAAAAATAAAAGCCACAGATAGTGATTTTATTCAAAATATTCAACTTCCATGCAAGTGAATGGCAGGCTGAAGACAACATGGCAACTGAGTAGAGGTTGCTAAGGGGGGAAGCTCAGTCTAAGATATGTAACCAAGCATTAGTAGGCAATGCTATGCAAATGAGGGTAAGCATAGTGAATCCCAATTTTACATGGTATATGAGCAAAGTCCGTGGAGTGTAAGAGTAAGATAAGGGGAGTATCAGAGTAGAAGATAGGTGACATCATGAGGGGGGTATGTATGAAAGAATGTAAGCTCATTGGAGCAGAGTGGAATGTGTTTTCTGTCAGTTACTCATCACTGGAAGAGGCGTGTCAACAGGTATCAAAGCTAAAGCCAAGAAATTGAAGGTATATGCCGTGGATAACACTAAAGTTTCTTGTAGAAGTGCCTGCAACATGTTTTCCCGTGGGTGCGTACCTGTAAATTCGAGTAAGAGTGTGTGCGCGCGTGTGCGCCTGTGTGCACCTGTGTGCGCGCGTTTAAGCCAGAGTAAGCATGTGTAAGGTTGTTGAAATCAGTGTAAGCGCATTTGCACCTGTGTGCGTCTGTTCAAGCAGGGGTCAGCAAGTGTTAGGCTGTGTAAGCATGTGTGCGTGCGTGTGAGCTGGTGTGCGCGTGTTTGCACTTGTTTGCGCAGCGCTGCCCCCTGAGGAAACAGAAAGGGAAAAGGAAGCACAACAAATAGTAGGAAGTTAACCAAGGAGAACTAGCAGAGCTCGCAGGTTAAAACAATCAGAATCAGCCAATTACACATGCAGTACACTAGCCCAGCCCAGCCCAGCACTTAAAACTCTGCAAACAACTTTCCAATGTGTTTTCCTCAGAGACACTGCAACACTGCAGTAAACTAAGAGAAGTGAAAACTTAAAAAGCTTTACTGAGACAAAGAAATGTTAGGGGCTGCCATTGCTGTTATAAGGTGACATATGCAACATGCTGAGGGTGGTGACAATGCAAATGCTGCTGAGCAACCCACAGTGAGGAGACAGAGAAGAGTGTACAGGCCCAGGGTAACCTACCAGGGGCTACATGAGCTGGAGATAGTGGAACACTATAGAGTGGACAGAGACCTCATGCAGCAAATTGTTGAGCTGTGCAGGCCACACCTCACACACAGAACCAACAGAGGGGAACCCATCCTAGTGGAAACCAAGGTATGTGTTGGCCTTAGAATACTAGACCAAAAAACCAAAGCGGACCAGCACATACAGGATCATAAAATAATATTTATTGCTCCATAATTGTACAAACAAATCAGCAGTGGTAAAAACCTAAGAATACTAGAAACAGGTACCTTCCAGAGACCTACTGGTGATATGATGGGGATTTCACAGGCATCAGCATCCTGGGTACTGCACCAGTTCCTGAATGCCATGTCAGCACATGTCAGTGATCATGTATATTTCCCCAATTCCCATGAGGTATTGGCCAGCAATATGCATCTTTTCCAGCAAATAGTGGAATACCCTGAGGTAGTGGGTGCAATAGACTGCACGCACATATGCATCAAAGCACCAGCTGGTGAGCGGGATAGGGCCTACTTTAACCACAAGGGCTTCCCCTCCATCAACTGCCAGGTCATGTGTGATGCCCAGGGCATAATAATGAATGTGTGTGCTGGCTGCCCTGGATGCTACCATGATTCCCATATCTGGCATCTGACACAGCTGTACCAGACATTTGCCAGTTGGGACATCCATCATGGTCACCTAGTGGGGGATGCTGGATATGCACTGGAGCCGTGGCTGATGACACCCATCAGAAATGCACACACACCTGAACAGGAACACCATAATGAGGCACACGCACAAACACGAAATGTAATCGAGCGTGTGTTTGGGCTGCTCAAGTCATGGTTCCGGTGCCTGGACACATCTGGTGGAGCCTTGCAGTACTCACCAACTACATGTACCCAAATATTCATGGTATGTGTTATGCTACATAATATGATCCTGCGAAACCAGCTGAAGCAGCGTCAGCATAGGGCTGGGCCAAACAGCCCCCCACCATTGCCAAGGCCATCACAGCAGGAGTGTGACTCGGAGGAGGAACAATCTGAGCCTGCCCCAGTAGGCAGAAGGAGGTGTGCCCAGTATGCTTTGGCCTTGGCAAAGAGGCAATGCATAGCACATACACTGGCTCAGTAGGAACCCTGGAAATGATACCTCTCTCTGACTTGCACATATAGTAAAAGGGATGCCTAACTTGACACTACCTGTTTTCAAACATGTATAGAGAGTGTACTATGTGCATCCGACATAGGCAGCCCTACAGCACCACCTGAGGCATGATTGCCACATTTTAAGCAATATAAAGCAGTGCTAAACAGCTTTTACCACTATTTAGTATATGTAAACAAAATTGCACACACTAAGTAGCACAACTTTGGGCAATGTTGAGCAATATTGGGCAACATTCAGCAATGTTGGTTAATGTTGAGCAATGTAGTGCAAGTTCTGTCAAAGTTGGGCATAGTTGAGCAAAAGCAGGCAAACATGCTCATATTTGCTTTGCTGGTCCTTAAGCAGTCTGGTCTGCCCAGTATGAAAATATAAAGCAGTGACAGTCCTCGAAACCAGGATACTGTGCACTATAGTCACAGTACTGAAACACTAAACCATGACAGTATTTCACTGGTCAGCCTGTATGAAGAAATGTTGATAAGTCTATGCAAAGTGTCTCATGGAAACCCTGCAGGCACAGCATAATCCCTGTAGAGTTATGACACAAAGGTGAGCCCTGCAGTAAAAATACAACTTGATTTTCAACACACATATAGTATAAATGTTAATATTGGGTGTGTTCACACATATCAACAAATGTAGTGGACTTCACACAGCAACATACTGAAAGGTCACACTGGGCATGCTCATACACTTGAATAAATGAGGCAAATGTCAGGCAACAACATACTAAAAGGCAAAACTGGGCATGCTCACACACATAGGTCATGTCTGAGTACAGCAGTGGGCCACACATATCTGGCACTTGCATGTGTTAACCCAGGAACCTCTCACTATTCACCAGTCCTGCCTTGTGCACACAGTTATATGACAACAGACACATATATAATATATTGGAACCCTGTCATAATCAAATATGTAGTACAGATACTTAGGTTGTTCATAAAAAGTGGAAAAGCAAAGAAGATAAAAAACCTGCAATCAGTATCATCAATAAACAATGTGCACTCCAAACATTATCCAATCCAGGTTATGGAAAGATTATCTGTGGAGGAGTCCATACAGAACTATGACACTTCCTTCAGCTATGTCATAAATAGCAATGTACACTCATATATGTCCTGAGTCAGGGCCAACTGTAAATGACTGACAATGCCAACATCCTGTCAGACAGGCCCATACATATATACCCACCTCCCACTGACAAAAGGCCCTATCATCATACCAGGAGATATCACATGTAGAATGGGTAAACAGCTCCTTCCAAAGCTGAAAACATGGCATCAGTTGGATTATATTGTTTCCCTATATGTGTCATAAGTGAACTGCAGAACAAACAGACCCTGCACCTGAACAGTCTGTTGAGCCTCACCCTCTCTACAGGATATGAAGCCATTGAATGGGTTACAGCAACATATGGCACACTCCACAAGTGTTGGTGCACAACAGACCATGGGAACTATAGTCTTATAAGCCTATGAAGTCTGATCTGCAAGGCCATGGAGTCCATCATGACTGAAGTCATAAATAGAGCTATTGGAAGCCTACAAACACACAACCCTACCAACTTTGGTTTTGTCATGGGCAGATCAGGGTTCCCAAACCTGCTAGACTGTTTGCAAGGCAGCCACCCAGGACATACATCAATGAAATGAGCTACACACGTCCCGCATACACTTTGAATAGCCCTTTTCCAACATCCCAGACACATGTTGTATCCACAAAATCAACAACCTGTGCATAAATATATATTGTCATCTGATGTGTTGGCAACTGGGCCACAGATATATCACACAAGGTAAGAATTGTGGAGTCCTGTTCAAGCTGGTAACACCTGCTGTCCCCCATGGCTCTGTCTTGGGATTGCATAAAACAAAGTGCACACACATTACCATGTCTAGTCTGATGATGTCAGCATCCTACAAATATAGCAGTGGAAATGCAAACACCTAGTAAAGCATATAGCGTGTCGTGTTAATGCATATTTCTCTAGTATCATAGCATAGTTAGGCAGGGGTTTGAATCCTGCAATTGCTGAGTGTGTGTGTGTGGTGTTTCGGGGGTATGTTTCTGTGTGATTTTCTTTGAGAGGATTGGCCTTTTTGGAGACTAGGAAAACACCTTAAAAGTGGTATATTCCTGTTTGGCAAGTCTGATGATGTCAGCATCCTACAAATATAGCAGTGGAAATAAAAACTCCCAGTAAAGCATGTAGCACGTTGTGTTAATGCGTATCTCTCTAGTATCATAACATAGTCAGGTAGGGGTTTGAATCCTGCAATTGCTGAGTGTGTGTGCATGGAGGGGTATGTTTCTGTATGATTTCCTTTGAGAGTCGTGCCCTTTTTGGAGACTAGGAAAACACCTTAAAAGTGGTATATTCCTCTTTGGCAAGTCTGATGATGTCAGCATCCTACAAATATAGCAGTGGAAATGCAAACTCCCAGTAAAGCATATAGCATGTGTGTACTTCCCTAGTATCATTACATAGTTAAGTAGGTGTTTGAATCCTGCAATTACTGAGTGTGTGTGTGTGTGTGTGTGACACTGTTGGTCAATGTGTTGTGGGTTTCGCTTTTACTACTGTATGGCATATCAGTATAACAACAGTATGTGCATTGCACACTTCAGGTATCTGTGTGGCAAATACATATATGTACATGTGACCTCAATTAGTTCATAGGTGTGAAGCCTACTTTCTACATGAATACATCTGTTACCTTTGACAGATTGTGCTGCTGCTTCTCAGACCTTCGTCACATATGTATGTTTGTGACAAGGCCAGCCACTGTAGTGATCTGTGACCTAGGTCATCTTTGTCACACACACCCATGACAGTTTCTATAGAATAGTGTGAGTGAGGGTTCATGCCTGGGGTATATTTCAGGCATGTTCAAACATAACAAAGTCTGTCAATAATGGACATTCATCATAGGTGTACAACAACTTTGTGGATATGCATACAGACTCCTTATTGCTCATGTGATACACCAAGGGACTTCAGAATACCTATGGAAATGTGAATATCAAAATACAGATGACATAACACTTGGCTGTATGTAGACATCAGTACCCGTTCTACATGTTGGGGGCTACTACCTATGTGGTACTGTCGGGATACTATGTTCAGTAAATGTGGATGACTATGTTAATGTTGGCTTATAGCTTTACAGCATGGGTTGCACAACAGGTATCTGTCTATGTGATACCCTTGTGGAGGATAAGTGTCTCATCCAGAGAATGCATTGTAGGCCACTGTATGCATTTCCAGATGTGGACGGACATATCCCTAGTGTGTTTGCTTGTACCTAAGAGGGCTATATGCCAAACAAGAGTGGTCCCAGGAATGGGTGGTGGTCAATACCACTGGTTACTGGTATGATATAGTACCGGAAGGATCCAAATGCTACTGAGTTTCCTACATCTGTGTGTCAGTTGTCAAGACATCATGTAATGATTGATTATAGTCAGGCTGTTGAGGTTGTGTATAATACCAGAATGCAAACCAATGACAGATAGTAACAGTATCACCCACAGCATAGTGTCAAACCATGTCATACACACATGTGTACCCAAGTTAAAACGTATGTGTAGTAGAATGCATACTGGCCACCAATGGAAACTATGAAGTGTTAACACTGTGTAATACAGGGCATGTCACCTTTCCCATGTGTCCACTGTGCACGTACATGCAGACAGTGCACCTCCACCATGTTCACAAATGTACACCTGCAAATCTGTACTGCACACATCACACACGTACTGTTCACTCACCAACACATGCTGCCAAAACTACATACATCAGCCAAGTGGCACATGGGCAGACAATACATTTTTGGAATTAACACTGGTGTAAACAATGCTACATTGATAATCATAGCTTCAATGCATCATGCCTGCTCAGATATACCTACAAGGATATCATTACACTGTACTGTTGACAACATGCTAACATTGCTACACTGCTATAAAGTCACCCTGTTGATCAGCACCATGTTAGCCTGTTCCTGCATCAATGTTACAGATGACAGGAGGTGGCACAGTTTCATCTTATGCACAGGGTGTGTTGTTGATTTTCCAGAGCCCAACACTGACCCATCCAATCAACATGTGTGTGTGTGTGCGTGTGTGTGTGTGTGTGTGTGTGTGTGTGTGTGTGTGTGTGTGTGTGAGGGACAACAGTACAGCATGGGTCAATGTTGATGTAATGTGTGTGTGTGTATGTGTTAGCCCTAGGTGTTTGGTTTATGTGTGTGTGTCTGCATGCACACAGTTCCACCATGTGGCTCCCATATATGGGAGGTTGTGTGACAGCCACAGACTGTACCTGCCAGGCTGTACAGATCACCATCTCTGGCCACAGACATGGTACCTGTGCCTGGCAGGGGTGCCACGGACAGTATCGGGTACTAAGCCAGACTGGGTACTATCATCAGAGGCAGAGGGATGTCGACTGGACCCATGTCCCTGCTGGGACTGGTCAGAGCCACGTGCACATGGTCTTCTATGATGGTCTATTGACAGCCCAGCCCCAACATTGCTGGGGCTGGTACTGCCACTACGGGAACAGCTGTGACTTGTGTGTCATCCGCAACGACTGCCAGCCGATGATGTTGCTGGCATACATCCACGTCGACGTCTCAGCCATCCTGCACTGTCCTGGCACATGGACATGACATCCGCCTATGTGGTACTGTTCCAGGAATCTGGGTATGGCTGCTGTGAGGGGATGCATGTGCCATAGATACCACACTATCCTGGTCAATGCCTACTGTATGCTGTCCCTCAGCTAAGGCCATTGGTGATGAGGGATGTATTGGCAGTATGAATGTGCACATAGATGGGGTGGAAAGCTGTGCACTGTTGATTGGCGGTCCAACAACAGACCCTATCAAACCTGCCTGTGCCACAACACATGTATCATCATTTCCACTATTTGTGGCAGTGTCTTCAGGTTCCCTGCTGCACTCAACCAACACAGCCTCAGCACCTGTGAGAGGAAGACAGGAAACACACTACAATCTGTACATCATGTTAGCACACATGCACACATGCACACATGAACACATGCACACATGAACACATGAACACATGAACACAAATACACTACTCACTAAAGTAGACACACACACACACACACACACACACACACACACACACACACACACACACACACACACACACACACACACACACACACACACCAACAGCAATCCAGAACATACCCATTAGTGGTTGATGGTGGAGTACAGTATCACAGGCCAAAGAGTCCTATGACGTGTCAGCATGCAGGATGTGTGTTGCTCAACAACATTTAGTGCGAGTGTAGAGAGTCCATGTTAATAACAGTATACATGTCTTTGATGCATGTGTGTTGTTCAATGATTGGCCTCACCCTGGAACACAATGTGTACATGGACACAACATTGCTGTGCAAGTATTAAATGCTTTTCAATATCCTGTGCTCCATCACTCACAGGTATACATACCATGGCTGGATGCACACAACTGTCAGGTATATGGCAATGAATGCTATGTGTAGTACTGCAGTTACTGTAACTGGATGTAGTGTAGTACCATGAGCCATCATCAAGCAGCATCATGTGGTCACTCAAGGCCACTAATGTGTATTACACTGGCAACTATCTTGCTGTACCTGAACTGCAGCACTGTGGCTACATTTACCATTTCACAGACAGCTGTTACATGGGTATGTAAGGTGTTCAATAGGGAGCATTGCCTAACATGAATGTGTTGTGTGTTGAAGAGTGTCACATTGCCCCATGATAGGCCTCTACCCCTCAGGTATAGTATGTGTGCTGTGTGGATGACATTTGGGATGCTGGAGTCTGACCTTACAGTAGGTGTCTACATACGCCATGTGTATCATATTAGCATGTACTGCGTATGACAAAGTGGTATATGTTGTGTGCATGTGTATTGACTCTGCCTATACAATGTCCACTACAGTGTACCACACTTGTTTGGGATGCTCGGTGTATTGCATGTGTTTGAGGCAGCTACTCATGTTACTGGGATGTGCATAGTCCCACAGAAAACATGCAGAGCTTGCATTGTGTGTAGGTGTTTTACATGTGTATATGGCCTACAACTCACCTATGACATGCACATGTTATTTGCTATATTAAATGTAGAACACTCACCAGCATGGGTCTGCTGTCTTGCTGTCACACCAGAGGGACCTACAAGGATATGAAACAGTTTGTCAGTGTAAACAACTATGGCATTGCTGCTGTGAGTTTGCAATTTTACAGTAGTACAACGGCTGACAGTTACAGGCATACAGATTATGTTCCACATTATCAGTATTGCACAACACCAAGCTCCACATCTTCTAAATACACAGTACACATCTGACATATGCATGTTCTAACAATCGAGCTAACAGTAGTCTACAGATATGCCATGTTACCTGCATGCTCCGAGTCAACTTGCTGGGTGACTCCGGCCTCCATGATGACACATGTCTGTTGTAGTGGTTAGCCATGAGCCACCATGCTGAGGAGCAGCTTTTCCACTCTGGTGAGGGGTGGATGTAATGCTGCACCACCACCTGTGGCAAGCTGTTGTCTGTGGACATCGGAGGCATGCTGCCGGACATGTTTAATTAAATCACTGCAGTGATGGTGTACCTGCTCATAAGTCTGGTTATGCATGCCTACATCATTAACCCGACGGACAACATCTTGCCACAGTGCAGTGCGCTCATGCTGGTCCTGGCTGGTTCTGGATAACAGCAGGGTGTGATGTTGTACTAGGGTGGATATTATGATTTCCTCCTCTTCAGGGGAATACGCAGGGTTGGGATGGTGAGACATGTCCCTAGAAGACAATAAAACAATTATTGTGAGCAAGTCATGTGGTACACTTAACATTCTAAAGTACAGATATCAATGAAATGCCATATATAGCAACCTATTGGCTGTCAGTAGATACACACTTTTAATACTACATATCAGTGATCAGCCCACAACTGCCTGACAGTGCCTGGCATGTTCTATATATTAAACCATGTTCTGCACAGCAACAAAGTGAAACCAGTATGTAAGACTATACAACAGTGCATGGCACACTGTATGTGACACAATGCACCACCTAGCCACAGGAGGTATATATGAAGCTAATGCATACAGAAATATGTCATCCATTGAAATGATTGTAAAGTACAGTTACAGTACTACCAGTACACCACACTACTTGTTGATAGCAAACCTCTAAGTAACATATGTGCACATTCATCAATATAGGTGGCATACTGCTGTACTACACTATACACGTTGCTAGATATGCACATATATCCTGTAACATGCATACGACTGAGGCCATGTTACAGGCATACCCACACACACATCAGACATACCTACAAGACACAAAGGTATGGCAACCCAGATGAGCTTTACCTGTGTACCATACAGTACTGTGTGTCAGCACTTACAAAACTTTATGTCTGAGGTATGTAATGCGTGAGGACTACAGGTAACAAACAAAACAGTGTTTCCAAGCAATATGGATATACACCATACTGTGCTGTTTAGGCCTACAGCTTCAGATAGTACTACAGTTCATACGGGATTTGTATTCACTAGTGTTAACAATCAATAAGCATACATTTACTGCTTTAGCCTACAATGGCACACTCCAGTCAACACCATGGGACTACATCACACCGTAAGCCATACTGCTTTTCCTGCCTAGCAATAGCATACATATATTTTGCGGGGATCAGAGCTAAAATACTACATACCATGATATAAACAGTTTCCCACTAGGCTATCACACATATACACAACATTGACACATTCACCTACACATTCACCATCACACTCAGTCAACCTCACATAGCAATTAATGCAACATGTACATGCGTGTGTGTATCGGGTCCTAGGTAGCTAATAGGCTATTAGCCGTAGGGCCTATAGAAGCCTAGCCATATGGTGCCCAGCCCTTCAACACCCATGTAATTTAAGCTCATGTGCCCCTGTCATGCAAAGCCAGAGAGGTGATTCCCGGGTTGTATTTCCTATCTCACATCCATTCATCATGATTATTCATGACGACTGCTAATGAGGGCCTTTCTTTGCTATTGATAGGTAGTAAGTTCCAGAATATGGTATGTGTCTGAGATGAGAATGTACCACTCCAGCATGTTCTGCTTTTTGACGTTACAAGGTTTAGATCAGTACAGTGTATAGCTTGTAGGGATTTTGATCTGTTTACATGGAGCATGTCCAACACCTGTGGGTTTGGCATAGCTTTGTATGTTAGACAGAGGTTGCCTCTGGGTATGCGGTATGCAACACAGTGTAGCTTTGGTTTTGTAAGACAGTCTGCATAGGGCATCTGATTGAGTCTGGTAATACTCTTTGTGAGGTATGTGCCTGGCATCTACAGTTGCTGTAGACGTCTTCTGAGGTACATACCAAAAGGGACACTGTACTCTATGATGGGTTTTATGACTGATGAGTAGAGTGGAACACTGACCTCTTTTTCCATGGATGACACACCTTTTCTGATGACATGTGGGCCATACACAGTTTACATAACTAGTGTGGCACTGTGATTATCAAAAGGGACACTACTGTCCACCTGTGTCCCATGGTCTCTTATCACACTTTCAGTGTTGAGTAGACTACCACCTATGTGGTAGTTCATGGGTACAGGGTTTTCAACAAAAGGGATGGCAATACATTTACAACATTGAGCTTGAGCATACATATAAACATCCATTGGTGTACATATAGATTTACGTATAGGCACATATACAGTACACCTTTCATGGTAGGGATATCAATTATGCAAAGGTTGAGAGGGATACAGTTATGTAATAATATTGCACAGTCTTGTGCAGAATGCATTGAAGGTATTCTCAGCCCATGCATCTTTAGCAGGACTCCCTGTCTGGAAGACTAAAAACCTAACAAATCATACCCACAGCATTTAAACACCACATGTCATATACCAGCACTGTATGCTGTCTTGTTTGCCACACACTACAACCTACATAACAATATGCACATAACAACCTTCACCAACATATATATGTCCACCCTTCACAAACAGTTGCAGTATGTCCCTTGCTCTATGCACATGTCAAGATGCTAATATATCTGACACATAAATATCTCTCCATATGTGTGTGCCATACACACACAAGGTCCACACTGTTGTAAGTCTGTAGACCTCACGGATGACCTGTTGGGCCTTACTACAACATGAGCAGTTGTCACATGTGTGCATAACAGTAATATTACAGGGAGTATTTATAGCTGCTAATGCCACATTACTATACTAGCCTGGTACAGCAGTTGCCAATGCTAAGCTACACATTATATGACTATCATGCATGTGTTACTCTGTCACATCCAGGTTTATATATCTGTTTGCACTACTCCCCAAAACAGCCATTATACACAGTACTGTACAGAACATAGATGACATGATCAGATGTTTGACATTTAATGCTGAGCTACATATGTCACAGTTATGTCCCACTGCACACAGCTACACACTAATTTGTCCATGGCAGTAGTCATGCATGGCATCAGTGCATACATACCTACTGCTGCCACATATGCATGTTTCAAAGTATTTACAGTACTCTTCATAAACATCTACTACTTGCCAGTAACCACATATATGTTACATACCTGTTTGTCACTTTCAGGTCCATCTGTGTATGTTCTAACAATTTTTTTGTAATAATTAAGTAAAGTTTACTTTTACTTAATTTAGTTTGGTTATTAATTATTTTTTTTATTTTACTTAATTAATATTTAGGGTTAGTAATTCAGTATTTTTTTTTTACTTAATTAAACATTTGTATTACTAAGTAATAAATTTTTTACTCCTCTCCAGGTTTACAGATGCTATAACACGTGCAATGTAATGATTGCATGTGGGGATAGCAAGTACAGTCTGCTTTTATAGGTATCTGCACATGTGCATGTGATGCCCCCTGCACCAATTGTTGCCCAGCATTTGGTAAATGCATACAGCCTGCTGTGTGGTAGTTGCAGTACTCACTGTCATAGCAACCCAATGCTATAAATTGCTAAGTTATGTAGGCGTAGCCCTTTCAGATTTCCAGAGTGGGGCCCATGCTTGTTTGCTGTGGACACTGTTTAGTCAGAAGGTTGGTATACTTCTTATATCTAAAGCTAGAGGTGTAGACAGTGATGTACATGTTGTAGTCAGACCTGACTGTTGCCACTTCCAGTACAGAGCTAACAGTGTAGAGTTTAACTCACCCCTACAAATGCTTACACAAGATATATGTAACTATGTAGTTTCTTTTCTACTGATATAATTAACTGCCATATAAAAGTAGTTATTGAGAAGTATTCTTTTGGCACATGAACTGTTTGTGAACTGTTATACTGTGCATATTGATGTACTCACTTCTGCAGGGTTTGTGTTCTTTATTGTTGACATTAGCACAGGATTCTCAGGAAAACTGGACAATTCCAGTACTGAGTATGGTCTACCTACATTCTTGGTAGACCATAAACACACACATATATTTAAAATTTGGGGGGGGGTGCAGACATACAGAGAGCATTATGTATTATTGTGTGAGTGTTATCTTACTGGACTGAAAGGATTGGTGTATACCTGTCAGTTTACCAAGGCAGGTGG